>NC_084599.1:6147124-6329624 GCF_033807715.1 Cololabis saira | reverse complement strand
GGAAAATAAAAGGCTAAAAAAAATATCCCCTTCTCCTAAGTGGGATCAAAACCGAGTGATACAAAAAATAAATCACAAAAAAATAAAGTGCACATGTAACAGCAGCGAGTGTAACTCAACCTATAAAGTGCAGTTAGGCTATAATTAGCTA
This sequence comes from Cololabis saira, assembly GCF_033807715.1. Taxonomy (NCBI): domain Eukaryota; kingdom Metazoa; phylum Chordata; class Actinopteri; order Beloniformes; family Belonidae; genus Cololabis; species Cololabis saira. Next base: position 6,329,473 of record NC_084599.1, on the reverse strand, counting down.
ATCCTTTAGATTCTTTGCTCATCTAATGTATTCAGGTGAGTACACGGGGGGGGGGCTGCGCGCACTCTCTGGTATTTGAGACTCCACGTGCTTTGATGGTAATTCATTTCAAATCGACAGAACATGTAAATAACTTTAGTCTTGTCCAGCGAACCATCTGTACCTTTATGAAAGTGAACTAGCCGTTCAAAAGTCCCCTTTCATTATTCATCTTTCAATTCACCATCCTTTCCCACAAGCTACGGCGCCGTCGAGTGCCAGAAATTATATAATGCACTTTTTTTTTTAATCGTGTGTTAAAAAATTGTCGGCATTAAGAGGACGTTAAGTTAACGCGTTATAAACGTGTTAACTTTGACAGCCCTAATAAATATATATATATATATATATATATATATATATATATATATAATGTATGTGTGTATATAATTATTTATTTTTTTATATAGAGAGAGGTGTGTGTATATGTATATAATGTGTGTGTGTATGTATTATAAATACAGGAAAATGTTTTCTTCTTCAATCACTGTGTTTCTAAACACTGTAAACTTGTAATGTCCATTTCTCCCTCCAGACCCCGAAGATGTTACCTGTAAAGAGGAGGATGATGGTCCTGACCAGCAGCTCTTTAACCAGGAAATGAACTCCAGTCTGGACCAGAAGGAACCAGAACCTCCAGAGATTAAAGTGGAACTGGAAGACGATCAGCTGGAACTGAAGGAGGAGACTGATATCGTCATGGTGACTCCAACCTCTGATGAAAGTGACCACAATCAACCAGAACCCAAAGTGGATCTGTTTCTCTATCAGAACTCTTTGGTAGCTGAGGACCAGGACCAGGAAGAAACAAGTCGCGGATACTCAGAATCAACCACAAGTGAAGATTCAAACCCAAAGAAAAGACACAGAAGTGACAGTAATGATGTGAACAACTCTCTCAAGTCAGAGAGTCATCATGACACTAAAACAGAATCTCTAAGCTGTGATATTTGTGGAGAATCGTTTCAGGATGAGAATCTAATGATGATACATCGACAGATCCACCCAGACCGCGACCCTAATGCGTGTAAAATCTGTCATAAAAGTTTCACAGAAGATGACCAGTTGAAGGACCACATGAGAACCCATGCAGAACAGAAGCCGTTTTCTTGCAAGTTGTGTAGCAGTAGCTTCACTCGACATCGCCATTTAACTGAACACATAAGAACTCACACAGGAGAGAAACCGTACTCTTGTGAAATTTGTCACAAAACGTTTGCACGGAAATCTCATTTAGTGTCCCACAACAAAACCCACACAGGAGAAAAACCATATTCATGCAACGTTTGTCTTAAACTTTTTACAAGAAAAGAGAGTTTGACTCAACACATGAAATATCACTCGGGAGACATGCCGTTCTCATGCACAACCTGCCATAAAAGTTACACGAGGAGAAATTATTTGAATGAACACATGCAAAGTCACACGGGAGCGAAGCCGTTTATGTGTGAAATCTGTGGTAAAGGTTTCACCCAGCGGCAGCATTTGGCCGACCACATCAGAACTCACACGGGAGAGAAGCCGTTTGCTTGTGTACTTTGTCACAAAAGTTTTGCACAAAAGTCTAATTTGATGATCCACACCAGAACCCACACGGGAGAGAAGCCACATTCATGCAACATTTGTCACAGAAAGTTCACAAGAAAGGAATATTTGGCTGAACACATGAAGGCTCACACAACAGAGAAGCTGTATTCATGTAAAATATGTGGTCAAAGTTTTGTCAAACTTTGCCAAATGATTTGCCACACCAAAACACACTATGAGGAGTCGTAGTCTTTTCAGACTCGTAGTAAACGTGTTTTGTGTCTTACACCAAGAATGAATGTGAGAAAGTGTTTAAAACCACTTCAATACCAAGTTGTGAAATGTGTCATACATTTCTACAATAGTTATGAATTTTTATCTGTTATAACAGTTAACTGGAGAGGCTATTACACTGTATTATTTTTCAAAGAAAACAAACTTTTAATTGGTGTTGCTGGCCTGTGATGTAGGTTATTACTAGGATGGAAACTTTATCAAACCAACCAAATAACTTAGATACGTTCTTTTATCATCATTGTAAACAAATGCAACAATATTGCAGAGCCTGGTAAAAGTAATAAGATAATGAATTAAGATGATGAATTAAAAAATGGGGGAACACACAATTACTCCAATACACTGAGGCAACACATCCTGTAACATAAAAAAGGACTTTATTATACACAATGACATTTTCAGTGTTTCAAGCTGATATGTTGTACAAATCATGCAGTTCATCTACTGACCACTAGATGTCCCCAAAACATTCAACCATTCAAAAAAACGTCTGTTTACTTGAATTAATTTCCCGTTCAGAGATAAATAAAGTATTTTTGAATTGATTTAATTGAATTACAGCCAAAATTAACATATCTCGTGTCCGTTGTTAAATTTTACATCCAGTTGCCAACAGAGATTTCTAAAGACCAACTGCATTATAAAGTGCTGTGTTGGAGCTGTGGGACATGCATTCATGTGAAAGGTGGGCTAATGTGTGTATAAAGGACTGTCTCAGAAAATTAGAATATTGTGATGAAGTCCTTTATTTTCTGTAATGCAAAAATGTCATACATTCTGGATTCATTACAAATCAACTGAAATATTGCAAGCCTTTTATTATTTTAATATTGCTGATCATGGTTTACAGCTTAACAAAACTCAAATATCCTATCTCAAAAAAGTAGAATATTCTAGGAATCTTAATCTTAAACTGTAAAGCATAATCAGCAATATTAAAATAATAAAAGGCTTGCAATATTTCAGTTGAATTGTAATTAATCCAGAATGTATGACATTTTTTTTTTTTTTAATTACATTACAGAAAATAAAGAACTTTATCACAATATTCTAATTTTCTGAGACAGTCCTGTAGATGTAAATAGCTTTTCTGCATTTTTTTTTTTTTTTTTTTTTGTGTGTGCGGTTGCACAAACTATGAGATGAATGTATCCATAGAATCATCTCAAGTAGAAGCAATCTAACTAAAAGGAAAATAGCAATCACTGTTTTACTAGTAATGGTTGTTACATATGGTGGCCAGTATATGGCCGCTTCGTATTGATTTATTTTTTTTTTTTACATGTATGTGTGTTTGTGGATGAAAAATGGCAACCACACACATGTGGGTGTAATTGGAAAGACCCCCCCTCTTTGTGTTTGTTGGTCCAGACTTTACTGCTGCTGATGTTGTTCTAAGAAGAGCTACTTCACCTGTTTAAACTATCTGGATTTGGCTCAGTGTTTTTGAATAATGATTTTGAAGAAATGTATCCTGATCATGATGAGAGTAATGGTTTTACTAATGGGGGGGGGGGGGGGTCGCTGCTGCTAATGTTGATACCTGATACATTTTATCAATAAAGTTGAAAATATCAGAACTCAAATCCAGGCTACTTCTTGTACAATTGTTATTCCTCACATTAATTCTGCCACTTTTTCACAGTTTCGGGACATTTCTCTTCCAGAATTAGAGCGCATCATATCCTGTATGACATCTTCCTCCTCCACTCGGTTGTTTAAAGACTTATTCTTTACTATACTTTATTTACGTAAATGTGTCTAAAGTACTTTTATGTGTCTCAAAAGAAGGTGTTCACCCAGGAGGAATATACTTCTTTTATCTTTTATCACAATATCAATACACAAATAATATAATATAAAATATAGGCTTATTATAATAATAACAATACTATAAAAAAATAAGATACATCAACCTTTCTATTTAGAAGTCCACCTGTCAGATAAATGTCTATTTTGATATTAATTTTATTCTAATATTAATAGTTAAATTTATTTCTATGTATCCCTATTTTTTTCCTATTTAATTTCTTTACAGGTGGTTAATTAATTTCCCTAAACCCTAAATAAGTAAACAAGCACAACACTAAGAACAATAAAAAAAAATAACTATATCAATTCAATTTGATCAAATAAACAAAAAAAATCAGTCAAACTTTTGGATGGTTCTTCGGGGGTTGGCTCGCCACTTCAGCTTTCACTGAAGAATGAAGGTGGTTTTTCTCTGAGGGCGATGATGGAGGGAAAAGGGGGTGAGGAAGAAGATCCAGGAGGTGATGAGGAGGAAGAGGGGGACCTCAATGAGGAAGAGTAGGAGGGGGTGATGAAGACGAGGAGTCACAAAAGTAGTTCACAAAAAACAAAAAGTAAAGTAAATTATACGTATACATATTTTATTTACGTAATGAAGTGAACCTTGAGCCTTGTATTCCCCAGTATTATCTCATGGATTTTTAATCTGTCTATGGTTTCTGGATCTTTTTCGTTTTAAACTCTACTTTCTATCTAAAGCTTTGGGAAACATTATCTCCTCACAGTTGGTATCATTTATGATGGAAAGGGTATTTTTTACCAGCTTTCAGTCTAGTTTTGAAGCTCTCCAAACCACAGAGACCAGTCTTGTCCAGGTGAGCAATGACCTGCTGCTGAGTGCAGGTATAGAGGTGAAAGTTCAGTCTTGATTTGATTAGGTTTAACTGCTGCGTTTGATACTGTGACAGCAGCATCCCCCTCCACCATTTGCAGTCCTGGGTTGCGAATGACAATTCTGCTCTTAGCTTATAATATTCTAGAAAAAATTCTGGTGACTAAATCACTTTACGTAATGGCTCAGTTCAGTTTCAGTGTACCACAAGGCTCAGTACTTGGTCCCCTTTTTTAATATGTACATGCTACTCCTAGGCCACCTTATTCAGGGCCATTACTCTTTCCATCTTCCCATCACACCTCGGGCTCCTGTCAGCACATCTTCATCCTTCACCACCCTCACCTGCTGCACATCCTTTCCATCTCTGCTTTGCCAACCTGTACAGATCAGTCTCTCCCTCCTTACTGTCCAGCCTAACATACAAGTCATCAAACGCCCTCTGTTTGGCCTTTCCCATGTCCCTGTACTCAGTACTGGAGTTGAGGGGGGATGAGGGGGGATGGCATCCCCCCCTGAAATAAAAACGGTCAAAATCATCCCCCCTATAAAACTGCCATCCCTTATGTCATTTCATCAATGAATGTGGTTTTACTGCTATTTCAACATTTAGAGTCATCACCAGAAAAATAACACCAGAAAAATAACTTATTTGACAATTTTCACCTGTTTCAAGTAAATTTTCACTTTAAATAAGTAGGAAAATCTGCCAGTGGGACAAGATTTATCTTCTCATTACAAGCAAAAAAATCTTGTTCCACTGGCAGATTTTTCTACTTATTTCAAGTGAAAATCTACTTGAAACACGTTAAAATAGTTTTTTCCATTGATGAGTCTTGTTTTAAGTGTATTGAGATTTTTTTACTAAAATGAGACATTTTAACTAGAAATAAGACAAATATTCTCATTAAGATTGTGAGTTTTTGCAGTGATCCATGTTACTTATCCTGTGAAGGACAGAGTCATATTGATAAGTTCAGAAAAGTGTTTTTTATTGTTGTGTTTTGATGTATTTGATGTAAGCCCAGTGGATATTTAAAGCTTACAGAAGGCTGCATTTAACTGCTGCTATGTCATTCCTGCCGTATTTCTGCAGCTGCTTTGGTCACTGCTATTATTTGTAATATATTATATTATTTGTAATCAGCACAAATTATCTGTCCCCATATGATAAAATCCACCATCCCCCCTGATTTTTTTTTTACAACTCAAGTACTGGTCGTTCTGGCCTGGATGGTTGTGGAGCTCTGCTAAAAAAAAACTCTACAATACAAGGGCGGAACTGGAGGGAACAGTATAAGAGTCCGACGCACGTCTTTTGTCTCCTTCAAAGTTTCTGTATTTAAACAAAAAACCCTATAACAAGATACGTCTAGTATTTGACCAACAGGTGGCAGAGATGCATCAAAACACAACTGATAATACTACAAGAGGCACCTGCAGCCTCTGGGCCAGGGGTCAGCAACCCGCGGCTCTTTTTCAAAAATGTTTGACCTTTTCCTTTTTTTCTTCTTTTTTTTCTCTTTTTTTCCTTTTTTCTGTTTTTTTCTTCTTTTTTTCGTTTTTTTCTCTTTTCTTCCTTTTTCCTTTCCTTTTTTAACCTCGACATTTCAACTTTTTTCTCGACATTTCGACTTTTTTCTCGAAATTGTACTTCAACATTAATCTCGACGTTTCAACTTTTTTCTCGAAATTTCGACTTTTTTCTCGACATTTCAACTTTTTTCTCGACATTTCGACTATTTCCTCGACATTTCGACTTGTTTCTCAACTTTTCGACTTTTTTCTAGAAATTTTGACTTTTTTTCTCGTCATTTAGACTTTTTTCTCGACATTTCGCCTTCGGCCATTTGCATTCATTCTAAGGCTTATACATACATGCGGCTCCAGACATATTTGTTTTTTGTGTTTTTGGTCCAATATGGCTCTTTCAATATTTTGGGGTGCCGACCCCTGCTCTGGGCCAACACCCCCACAAGTGGCCAGCACACTGCCCTACCCAAAAGCCCCCCCAGGACCAGCCCAAGCACACAGTCCACCACCTGAGACATGCCCCTGCCCTCAGAACCTATTGACTGAGTAAGTTTTCTTGACTCAGAGTTTGTTGAACCTCCTTCATGAAACAGACCTCGCTGAGAGAAGTGAACACAGGTTAATGACAACAACAATAATGTCATTTATACCGTGGCAATAGAAGAGAACAGGGTGAGGAGAATTGCATCATGTGAGGTCTACCAGCAGTCTAGACCAGGGGTCGGCAACCCGCGGATCTAGAGCTGGCGTAGTGGCTCCCTGGAGCTTTTTCAAAAATGTTTGACCTTTTTTTTCCTTTTTTTCTTCTTTTTCTTCTTTTTTTCCTTTCTTCTCTTTTTTTCTTATTTTTTTCTCTTTTCTTTTTTCCTTTTTTCTTCTTTTTTATTTTTTTCCCTTTTTTCTCTTGTTTTTTTTTCTTTTTTATCTTTTTCTTTTTTTCTTCTTTTTTCCTTTTTTTCTTCCTTTTTCCTTTCTTTTTTAATCTCGACATTTAAACTTTTTTCTCAACATTTTGACTTTTTGCTCGAGATTGTACTTCAACAGTAATCTCTACATTTTGACTTTTTTCTCGACATTTCGACTTTTTTCTCGAAGTGCATAATGTAAAAAAAATCTTCCCTCAGTTATAACTAATACAGAAACATGCAGCATGTGTTGCCTTCATTCTAAGGCTGATACAAGACTTTTCATTTCTTGCGGCTCCAGACATATTTGTTTTTTGTGTTTTTGGTCCAATATGGCTCTTTCAACATTTTGGGTTACCGACCTCTGGTCTAAACCTATAGACCTATCTGGGGCACAGTTAAGAGACTTACTTACTTATACACAGACACACACACACACACACAACGATAAATACACCTCCCTCATTATTCAGCAGCTTCCGTGGCTCCGCTGTTCCCCCCTCCTAACAGCTACCAGGTTGCAGAGCCGCACCAGGAAGGCTGCTGTGCTCATTTGGATGGAACCCCCCCCACCCTCTCCGCCCCTCCACACATGCAAGTCTTCACTATGATGTGGTTACATTTGTTATGAGTATGTGGCTTTTCAGGTGCTGAGGTGTTTTTTTTTGCACCTTCACACTGTATACACAGTGTACCTTCACACACTTTTTTTCCTCCTCTATCCCGGTGTCATCCCTTCTCAGCTAATTGCACCAGTGTACACATGTCATATGTTGTCATCTGTTTTGACTTTCTTTTTTGTTTTCTGGATGGGTTGTACTGGCAGTAATTTCACTGTGCGCTGGTTCAGCGACAAATAAAGCTCTAAATAAATCTAATCTAAAACCAGACGGAAGAAGAAGCGCTCATAGACTCCATGTACACCGGACTGATTACTCCTTATAAGCCAAACTAAGATAATGTACACTAGACTAAAGGATAGTTCATATGTACCAAACTGCAGACAAAAGAAGACTCCATGTACACAGCACTGAAGAAGACTTTATATACCCAGACTTCAGAATAAGACTAAAAAAGAATAATAAATACATTTAAAAAATGTGTGGCTCAATTCAAAATACTTATACTTAAATAGGGTAGGGGAGGATATGTTTTACAATTTCCATATTTATTGCTTCTTGCATTTACTTTTTAGCAGCAATTTGGAAGACGTTTTTTACAGCAAAATATTTGTATGCCATTTTATTCCTGTTTCTATTAAAAAAGATCTTAATTCTATTGGACTTACAAAGTGAAAAAAATGCACGGTGGGTTAAACTGTACAATCACGTTATTGAGGTTCTATTCTTTCTGTTATTGTTTCTTTAAACGCATTCGGAATCTCAGTGCTGTAGGTATTGATCTTTGGAAAGCACTAACAAACTTTTATCTTATATGTAAAATAAAGCTACACCGATGACTTGAGATCCTGTAATGCTGTAATCTGAAAATATTTGGGGTTGTGGATCAAACTGGAGGAACTAAGTCAGCACAGTTACAATCCTGAAGGTCAAACTTTTTGGAGTGATGTGTGTAATTTTGTGTCTGAAAGCATTGAAACTGATTTCAAATTATTTTGGAAGGATGTGTTGCTTGGTGTTTTTGACCATGTAACGATTAGAACAAAGCCAAAAGAAACATTTATTATTAATTTGTTGATTATCCTTGCAAAATTCCACATCCACAAATCCAAATTCTTACACAAAAAACACTCTTTTTTTACTTTTCATTGTGAATTCAATCAGTATCTGGACTCTATTAAGTTTTCTACAAATTCAAAAGCAATCAAAACCATAATAGCAATTTCCCCACAATATATTATACTGGACTGTCTCAGAAAATTAGAATATTGTGATAAAGTTCTTTATTTTCTGTAATGCAATAAAAAAAGAAACAAAAATGTCATACATTCTGGATTCATTACAAATCAACTGAAATATTTCAAGCCTTTTATTATTTTAATATTGCTGATTATGGTTTACAGTTTAAGATTAAGATTCCCAGAATATTCAATTTTTTTGAGAAAGGATATTTGAGTTTTCTTAAACTGTAAGCCATGATCAGCAATATTAAAATAATAAAAGGCTTGCAATATTTCAGTTGATTTGTAATGAATCCAGAATGTATGACATTTTAGTTTTTTTAATTGCATTACAGAAAATCACAATATTCTAATTTTCTGAGACAGTCCTGTATAGTTAAAACGTTGCTGTGTGTGTGTGGATCAGGTTTTAAAAGAGTGTTGCATTTGAAGGCGGAACTAAAGTTTACATCTCTGTTTCCGTCGGGCCTTTACTTTGGAACAACTCGCGGAAGTAAACAAATGGCTCTGAGCGTCGGCGTCAGTCTTGATTGATAAGATTAGGTTTATTGATGTGTTCTTTGTGGTCTGACCTGGATATCGTGGTATTTCCAGTGAGGATGAGTTCGTTTGGGTCTCTGAGAGAGTTCATCAGTCAGCGACTAACTGCTGCTGCTGAAGAAATATTCACAGAGTTTGAAAAAACCATCGTCCAGTACGAAGAAGAGATCGACCGACAGAGAAGACTGCTGGATATCACCTGGAAACCGGAGATTAAACTACACAGAACAGGTAGGAAACCACAGATTAAACTACAAGGAACAGGTAGGAAACCACACATTAAACTACACAGAACAGGCAGGAAACCGCAGAATAAACTACACAGAACAGGTAGGAAACCGCAGATTAAACTACACAGAACAGGTAGGAAACCACAGATTAAACTACACAGAACAGGTAGGAAACCACAGATTAAACTACACAGAACAAGTAAGAAACCACACATTAAACTACACAGAACAGGTAGGAAACCGCAGATTAAACTACACAGAACAGGTAGGAAACCGCAGATTAAACTACACAGAACAGGTAGGAAACTGCAGATTAAACTACACAGAACAGGTAGGAAACCACCTACTTACTGACTTAGTTACTTGAATCATGTTTTTTTTCTTTCAGTACAGATATTTTGATTTGATTGTTCTCTATATTTTCTGTACTTCATTCAACATTAAATTATAACATTAAACAACTGGTTTGCTATTTTTTAATAGAATTCAAGTCATTTCCCATCAAGATTTAAAGGAGCATGAGGCAGGATTGAGGCAGGATTTATGAAATAATTTGTATACGTTTTAAGTTTTCTAGTAATAATGTCAGATGAAGCGTTCCAAACCAAAAATAATGTTTCCTCTAGTGTATCTCTCCGTTGCCTTGAACAGGCTGTGTGCTGCAAAATGTGCTGCAATTCGGGCCCAAATTTCCCGCGCTGTCCTGTGGATGTGACGTCACATGACGCTGCATGCGCGTTCTCCCCGTTCTCCCGTGCAGGCTTCACTGTTGGCTGCAGTACCCCCGACGGCCGTCGTGGTGAAGGGTGGCGCTAGAGAGTCTCATTTCTTAAAAGGAGCTTCATGCTCCTTTAATAAAGGTGAATTGAAATTCCTGAAATTGAGTTCCTGTACAGTTTATGTTGGACTCTGAACAGGGCATTTTCTAGTCTGACCCAAACCCCAGAATCAATGAAGTTATGCACTTTTTGTAAATAAAATACATTGTCCTTTTTTTTATTTAAAAAAGAGCGCAACAACAAAGTTATTTACAAAAAAAGAAGATGACCAAAGTGCTCTGCAGTCTAAAATTCACTATCAAATGGCATTTAGGCAGTAGAGGATGAAAAAATAATTAGAATATAAATTAAGATTGCCATATAGTCAAAAAGATAAAACGCATAATTACTGCTTTTTGAAAGCTTTATTCATTTTGTGTAATTGCAGAAAAGGCCAGTTCTTTGTATTTAGTTAGTTCGTTAGTAAGTTAGTTAGTCAGGATGAATATTCAATCAATCAATCCAGTGTTTCCCCTACCATTATATAGGCCTGGCGGGGCCGCCAGGCCAACGAGACCCCCCGCCAGGCCTAAAAAAAAAAATCAATGATCATTTACGTTTAAGAGCCTCTGCAGCGCTGTTCTGCAACGGGAGTCAACCTGCTTCGTTGCCTAGTAACGCTGCTGAGAGCGCGGGCATATTATTATGGGATGTATAGAGTTTGTAGCTAGTCAAAAAAAAAAGAAAAAATATCGCGGGCGACAGACAACACGATATAAAGAAATGTTTCTGCAGGTCCGTGTGTTTGTGTTTGCATGAGACGCTGCAGGGAAGCATGAAGGTAAAAACAGCCCGACGACACACCATGCGTCCGCGGGGTCCTAGCGCCAGCCATGTATGAGCGTCAAGGCTGATTTATGGTTCTGCGGTACACCAACGGCGTAGGGTACGCGGAGACACGCACCGTACGTGCGTGTCGCCGTGTACCCTACGCCGTAGGCTCTGCGTTGGTGTAACGCAGAACCATAAATCAGCCTTTACCGTCGCTGACACCGGTCCGACTGGTGACCCAGTAAAAAACAACGCATCTAAACACAGAACATCTGGCTGGGATCCCGAATGGCTTAATAACCATAAATACAGCCCTTGGTTGTACCACAGTCCCCATGGTACATGACCAATTTGTTGTTTAGCTTACATTTTTGTGCTGATTGAGCTTCTTTTTTTGGTAAGCAATAATGATTTAAATAACACAGACAATAGATTGTCTTTCCACTAGAACCACTAAAGGTTGATTTTTCCCCCAGTCAAATGCATGTAACTCTGTTATAACAAAACGGGTAAAACAAATATACAATGTTTAAATTATTTGTAACTGATATAATCTCAATTGTGAATAGGGATGTTTTGTCACATATGCCGTCAGCACAAGCAGCCGTTAAAAGAGGACCATCCCACAGGGTTTTCATAGAGATCCCTCTGAAATATTTAGAAAAGATGCTCAATGCTCATATGGGTCAGACCTTTCAGGCCCATGACACTTTGGTTAAAGGTTAGATTAAATCTTATTATTTCATTGAAGTGATATCATTCAGCAATATAGGCCTACAATGATTTTTAATGTAAAACTTTGTTATATTGCTACATGTCGAATATGCCATCCCACGCGCCTCGTCTGTTTAGGATTTTCTTCGGTGGGTACCACCGGGCCTGAAAAAAATTCTAGGGGAAACACTGCAATCCATCAAAAACTTTATTGAAGACACATACAACAATACAGACACAATAAAATAAAGTAAACATGGGCATAATCCATAATATTGTTAGGATTTCATCAAATTGTTTAAGAGTTTGAAGGGTTTTTCTACAATATTCTACCCTGGTGGTTTTTCTCTATATGCAAAGTTATCTCCTATTCAGGAGTTCAGCTATAGTTCAGCTGTTTTCTCTAGTCGCAGAGTCAGCCCCTGTTTATGGCTAGACTGTTTTCTCTATTTGCAGGGTTTAGTTCAGATATTTACTCTTCGTTAAGTGAAGACAATGGGGAGACACAGATATTTTAACATTGAGGGGTCTTATCTGTTATCTGGGTTTGTATTAACTTTGATTCTATTCCACTGGTTTTCTTATGGTGCACCAGACAAACGAACACAAGGATCTTTCATGTCTTCAGCAGGGGGAACGTCTGGCCCCGCAGGATCTGAGTCCCTGGTGTCGTAGTGTGTTACTGATGGTTCCTTTGTTACTCTGGTCCCAGCTCTCTGCAGGTCATTCACTAGGTCCCCGTGTGGTTCTGGGATCTTTACTCACCGCTCTGGTGATCAGTTTTACCCCACGGGGTGAGATCTTGGAGCCCCAGATGGAGGGAGATTATCAGTGTCTTGTATGTCTTCCATTTTCTAATAATTGCTCCCACAGTTGATTTCTTCACACCAAGCTGCTTACCTATTGCAGATTCAGTCTTCCCAGCTGGTCCAGGTCTAGTCCTGGTCCTGGTCCTGGTGCAGGTCTACAATTTAGTTTCTCACGTCCTTTGACTCCTTGAACCGCCACCTTACTGTGGTGGAGGGGTTTGTGTGCCCGAGTGATCCTAGGAGCTATGTTGTCGGGGGCATTACGCCCCTGGTAGGGTCTCCCATGGCAAACAGGTCCTGGGTGACGGGCCAGACTAAGAGCGGTTCACAAGCTTGTTATGAGGAGGAAACCAACAAGGACCGTTACGTCGCCCGGATCGGCGTCACCGGGGCCCCGCCCTGGAGCCAGGCCTTGGGTTGGGGCTCATAGGCGAGCGCCTGGTGGCCGGGTCTTTGCCCGTGGGACCCGGCCAGGCTCAGCCCGAAACGGCGACGTGGGCCCGCCTTCCTGTAGGCCCACCACCCGCAGGAAGGACCGTGATGAGCTGGTGCCATGTGGACTTGGTAGCAGTCGTGGCGAGGTGCCTCGACGATCCAATCCCCGGACTAAAACCCTCACAGTGGGGACATGGAATGTCACCTCGCTGGGGGGGAAGGAGCCGGAGCTTGTGCGTGAGGTTGAGAGATACCAGCTACAGATAGTCGGGCTCACCTCCACACATAGCTTGGGCTCTGGAACCAGCTCCTTGAAAGGGGCTGGACCCTCCACTACTCTGGAGTTGCCCAGGGTGAGAGGCGACGGGCTGGTGTGGGCTTGGTTATAGCCCCCCAGCTCAGCCGCCATGTGTTGGAGTTCACCCCGGTGAACGAGAGGGTCGCTTCCCTGCGTCTTCGGTGCGGGAAAAGGTCTCCCACTGTTGTTTGTGCCTACGGGCCGAACAGCAGTGCGGAGTACCCGGCCTTCTTGGAGTCCCTGGGAGGAGTACTGGATAGTGCTCCAACTGGGGACTCCATTGTTCTACTGGGGGACTTCAATGCTCACGTGGGCAATGACAGTGATACCTGGAGAGGCGTGATTGGGAGGAACGGCCTCCCCGATCTGAACCTGAGCAGTTTTTTGTTGTTGGACTTCTGTGCTAGTCACAGTTTGTCCATAACGAACACCATGTTCAAGCATAAGGGTGTCCATCAGTGCAGGTGGCACCAGGACACCCTAGGCCGGAGGTCAATGATCGACTTTGTTGTCGTTTCATCTGACCTTCGGCCGCATGTCCATGTTCTCTGCCTCCATTGTCGACCCGGCGGCTCGAAGTTGTGGACGCAAGGTCTCCGGTGCCTGTCGTGGCGGCAATCCTAGAACCCGGTGGTGGACACCGGAAGTACAGGATGTTCGGGGGAGGTCATGGAGGAAGACTTTCGGTCGGCCTCAAGGAAATTCTGGAGGACCGTTCGGCACCTCAGAAGGGGGAAGCAGTACTCTGCCGGCACCGTTTATGGTGTGGGTGGGGAGCTGTTGACCTCGACTGGGGACATCGTCAAACGGTGGAAGGAATACTTCGAGGATCTCCTCAACCCGACTGACATGCCTTCCACTGAGGAAGCGGAGAGTGGGGACTCTGGGGCGGGCTCATCCATCACCCAAGCCGAGGTCACTGAGGTAGTTCGTAAGCTCCTCAGTGGCAGGACACCGGGGGTGGATGAGATTCGCCCTGAGTACCTCAAGTGTCTGGATGTCGTAGGGCTGTCTTGGTTGACACACCTCTGCGGCATCGCATGGAGGAAGGGGACAGTACCGCTGGAGTGGTAAACCAGGGTGGTGGTCCCTCTGTTTAAAAAGGGGGACCGGAGAGTGTGTTCCAACTATAGGGGGATCACACTTCTCAGCCTCCCCGGGAAAGTCTACGCCAAGGTACTGGAGAGGAGAATACGGCCAATAGTTGAACCTCGGATTCAGGAGGAACAATGCGGTTTTCGTCCCGGTCGTGGAACACTGGACCAGCTCTACACCCTCCGCAGGGTGCTCGAGGGTTCATGGGAATTTGCCCAACCAGTCTACATGTGCTTTGTGGATCTGGAGAAGGCATTTGACCGTGTCCCTCGTGCCATTCTGTGGGGGGAGCTCGGTGAGTATGGAGTCCGGGACCCTCTATTAAGGGCTGTCCAGTCTCTGTATGATTGGAGCAGGAGTCTGGTTCGCATTGCCAGCAGTAGATCAGACTTGTTCCCGGTGCATGTTGGACTCCGGCAGGGCTGCCCTTTGTCACCGGTCCTGTTCATAATTTTTATGGACAGGATTTCTAGGCGTAGCCAGGGGCCGGAGGGGATCCGGTTTGGGAACCTCAGGATTTCATCTCTGCTTTTTGCGGATGACATTGTCCGGTTGGCTTCATCGGACCGGGACCTTCAGCATGTGCTGGGGCGGTTTGCGGCCGAGTGCGACGCGGCAGGGATGAGAATCAGCACCTCCAAGACCGAGGCCATGGTTCTCCACCGGGAAAGGGTGGCGTGCCTTCTCCGGGTGGGTGGAGAAGTCCTGCCTCAGGTGGAGGAGTTCAAGTATCTCGGGATCTTGTTCACGAGTGAGGGAACGATGGAGCGGGAGATTGACAGACGGATCGGTGCAGCATCCGCAGTTATGCGGTCGATGTACTGGACGGTCGTGGTGAAGAAGGAGCTGAGTCGAAAGGCGAAGCTCTCGATTTACCGGTCAATCTACGCACCTACCCTCACCTATGGTCATGAACTTTAGGTAGTGACCGAAAGGACAAGATCGCGGATACAAGTGGCCGAGATGAGTTTCCTCCGCAGGGTGGCTGGACGCTCCCTTAGAGATAGGGTGAGGAGTTCGGTCACCCGGGAGGAGCTCGGAGTCGAGCCGCTGCTCCTTCACATTGAGGGAGGAGTCAGCTGAGGTGGCTTGGGCATCTGTACCGGATGCCTCCTGGACGCCTCCCTAGGGAGGTGTTCCAGGCATGTCCCACCGGAAGGAGACCCCGGGGAAGACCCAGGACACGCTGGAGAGACTATGTCTCTCGGCTGGCCTGGGAACACCTCGGACTCCCCTCGGAGGAGCTGGAGGAAGTGTCTGGGGTGAGGGAAGTCTGGGCATCTCTGCTGAGGCTGCTGCCCCCGCGACCCGGGAACGGATAAGCGGCGGACGATGGATGGATGGATGGATGGACGGACGTCCTTTGACAGCTCTTTGGTCTTGGCCATAGTGGAGTTTGGAGTGTGACTGTTTGAGGTTGTGGACATGTGTCTTTTATAACCAGTCTTTGATAACCAGTTAAAACAGGTGCATTAATACAGGTAACGAGTGGAGGACAGAGGAGCCTCTAAAAGAAGAGTTACAGGTCTGTGAAAGACAGAAATCTTTCTTGTTTGTAGGTGACCAAATACTTATTTTACCCAGGAATTTACCAATTCATTCAGTAAAAATCCTACAATGCGATTTCCTGGATTCTTTCCCCCCATTCTGTCTCTCATAGTTTAGGTTACCTATGATGAAAATGACAGGCCTGTTTCATCTTTTTAAGTGGGAGAACTTACACAATTGGTGGTTGACTAAATACTTGTCTGCCCCACTGTATGTGGCTATCCTGCTGGTACTGCAGGAACATGTTTCCTCAGATCAGAATGCTCTTTTAAACACACTTCTAAACTTTTCCCCATGTCCGTTTATCCTTCCAGTTCCCCAACAAACGTTCAACTGTAAAGAGGAGGAGGACGGTCCTGACCAGCAGCTCCTGGACCAGCAGCTCCTGGACCAGCAGCTCCTGGACCAGCAGCTCCGGGACCAGCAGCTCCTGGACCAGCAGCTCCGGGACCAGCAGCTCCGGGACCAGCAGCTCCGGGACCAGCAGCTCCTGGACCAGCAGCTCCTGGACCAGCAGCTCCTGGACCAGCAGCTCCTGGACCAGCAGCTCCGGGACCAGCAGCTCCGGGACCAGCAGCTCCGGGACCAGGAGAGGAACTCCAGTCCGGTCCAGGAGAAACCAGAACCTCCGCAGATTAAAGAGGAATTTAAAGAAGATTTGCTGGTACTGAAGCAGGAAACTGATATTGTCATGGTAACTCCAACTTCTGAGGACAGTGAACACAATGAACCAGAACCAAACTTGGACCAGATCCTTTTTTGCACTTCTCTGGAAGCTGAGGAGTCGAGCCGAAATGAAGAACCAAATGAGAGAAACTCCAGCAGCAGAAGTGACAGTGATAATGTGGACACGTTTCCTGTGTCAGAGAGTCATCGTAACACCGACACAATAAAACAAGCTCTGCATCACCAGATACACACCGGCGACAGGCCGTACACTTGTAAAATCTGCTTTAAGAAATTCACCCAAAGGTACAGCTTGCTGGTCCACATGAGAACCCACACAGGAGAGAAGCCATATTCATGTACAATTTGTCATAAATCGTTCACGCAGAAAGCTAACTTGATTTGCCACACCAGGACGCACACGGGGGAGAAGCCGTATGCCTGCAGGTTCTGCGGTAACAGCTTCACCCAACACCATCACCTGACCGATCACATGAGGATTCACACTGGAGAGAAACCCTACTCCTGTCAGACGTGTGACAAACGCTTCTCACGCCTTTACAGTCTGCATTTCCATCTGAAGAAGTCGTGCAGCTGAAAAACCGAACACAAAAACCCACAAGAGAAAAAAGGTTGAAAAAACCACCTCTCCTCAGAAAAAGCCGTTAAAATCCCAACTTAACACTATAATGTAAACTATGTTAGCAGTAAAGACTTTGCATTTCCTCTCCTGTGTGAAATACACCAGGTGAAACGTCCAGTTCTGCGTTTTCAAGTCCTGCAGTTCCCCTACTGACCACCAGGGGATCCAACACCGACTCCACCTGCACTTCATTGTTACCCCTTTTCCACCAAGCTGGTTCCAGGGCTGGTTCTGGGCTAGAGCCAGACTTAGCACTAGTTCTTTGGTTTTACACAGCCTAAGCACCGGCTTCTGGTTCTCAAAACTAGTGCTACAGGAGAACCGACTCTTTGCTGGGCCAGCTCAAAGAACCAGTTTCGTCGGGGGCTACGTGCTTACGTCAAGGGCTGGGGGCGGGGCTGGGGACCTTGTTACTGAACAATCAAAGCAGATAAACACGGAAGAGCGCCGTTTGGAGGCGAGGCTGCGCTCCATCGGCGGGCTCTGTCCCCGCCGATGGAGCGCAGCCTCGCGTCCGAGCCCGCTCCCAGCCCGTCCCCGCGGGCCGGGAATTTTTGTTAAATAAATGGATGTCATAATAAAAGAGTCTGCTAACTTAACCGCCGTCTTCAACGCTCAATCCATTTATTTAATAAAAATTCCTGGCCCGCGGGGACGCCTCCCAGCCCGCGGTTCTGGTTCCGCGTTACACCAACGCAGAGCCTACGGCGTATGTTACGTAGGAGGAGAGGAGAGGAGAGGAGCTCCTGAGGAGAAGAGGGGAAAGGAGCTCATGTCCCCCGGGGCTGCCGGCTCTCGAGTCAAATTTCTTAACAGGCGTTATTTGGATAAACTGAGCCCAGGTTGGGGATCTTAAAGGTTACTTTTACGCCTGGAAAAAAATATTAAAACTTAATAAAGTGCCATATTAACAGCGCTACAGCAGGAATTAAAACAGCTTTTAACTGTCGGCTTGCTCATATGGTGTGACGATCGACGCAGAGCCTACGGCGTAGGTTACGCGGCGACGGGCGCCGTACGCCGTACCCTACGCCGTAGGCTCTGCGTCGATTTAACGCGGAACCATAAATCAGCTCCGGAGCCGGCGGTCAGCCAGAAATTACGAAATTTTCAGAGCAAATTTCTTAACAGGCGTTATTTGGATAAACTGAGCCCAGGTTGGGGATCTTAAAGGTTACTTTACCTGAAAAAATATTAAAACTTAATAAAGTGCCATATTAACAGCGCTACAGCTGAAATTAAAACAGCTTTTGGCTCTCAGCTTCCTGATCAGGGTGGGGATGAAAACGAGGGGGAGTGGTGACGTGATGACGTGGCTCTCTGGCCAGCTGCAGGCTAGCACCAGCTGTGTAAAAGCAAACGGTTCTTACTTAGAACCAACCGCGAACCGGCTCTAGCACCAGCCCTGGAACCAGCTTGGTGTAAAAGGGGTATGTGTCTTGCTGCCTTTAATGTTCATGTAAAGCACTTTGAATTACCTTGTGTTGAATTGTGTTACACAAATAAACTTGCCTTGCCTTCACTGACCACCTTGTTGAAATGTCCAACTTTACAGCAGAAATGAACAGATTCATATTTAAAAAAGAGAAAACTCAACAACTGTGATTTAAATCGGTGTATTTGCATTTATTATTACTTTTGTGAGATGAAGTTATGTCAGTGACCATTGTCTTTTTCTTTTTTTTAATGAAAGGATGCAAACATATTTATTACTTTGGTCATCAGTGGTTGTTTAAAAATGCTATACAAATAAAATTGGAATGATTGAAGCAGCTGATTACCTTTGCCGGTCAGTTTTATTTTGTGATTGGATGAATTTGGAGTAAAATTGTATTCCTGAAGTTCCTCGAGATGAAATTTGCTCTGGTTTGGTGCAGACAAAATTGAATTAAATTGTATATTTATTTGTTTGTTTTTAAGAGTGAATCGGTCTGATCCAACAGATTCCGGGTGCAGCTTTATGATACAATATCCGAAGCCATTTGAAGAATTTTTAACGAAGCTTTCCTTACCTTCACAGTCAAACGTGCGTAAACTTGTGTGTTAGAGTTTGGGTTTCCGTGGAAGGTGCTGGTTCTGCCAATGTGGAACCACAAACATCATCATAACTCGGAAAACATCTGGCTTGGACACTGACAGATTTTATAATACCACTTCTTTATAGAAGTTTAAAATAAGTAATACAGAGAAAATTATGGTTTTATTAGTCATATTCTGGGGATACGCCTCTTGAGCATGTCATAAGGTGCTTTTCCACTAGTACCTACTCAGCTCTTCTCGTCTCGACTCATCTCGACTTGCCCTCGTTTCTTTTCAATACCCAGATCAGAAGTAGGAGGTTGGAGAAGCTGCTGTGACGTATTTGATTGTGTATCTAAACGAAGAAAACAACAACACTAAAGATGTAGAACCTGGAGGAGATGATAGATGTGCTGCTGGGTCTGTGACTTGTGTTTGATATCAAGTTAAAAATGAGAGAGAGAGAAGCTTCAAGCGGCAACGCTTTTTTTTTTAATTTAGTTTGTCTCGGCGCTGCTGAAAATTCAGCTGGAGCCGTGAGCAGCTATGAAGAGACAGAGCTCCTGGTAGATCTGGTCGTTCCTTATCTCCGTCTAGATCCCTTTTTAATTCTCTCCTCAGCACCAGGTTTATGAACATCTGACCCTCAGAGTTGGATCATGAAACAGACTTTTGCTGTCATTGCCTGTTGAATAAAATGAACAAGAATCCGTCAGAGTCTCTTTCTCTGATTTCCTCCTCCTGACTCAGACGTCTGACTCCAACCCCCCAATCGGGGGCCTGTAGTGTGATGATGTCAGATACAGCCGACTCAGCCGCTTAGAACCTCGGCAGAATAGTTACAGAAAAGTATCTACTCGGCACGTTAGACCCCTAGTGGAAAAGAACCAAACCGAGGTGAGTCGAGTCGGGCTGAGTAAGTTCTAGTGGAAAAGCACCAAATGATAAATCTTGTTTGTTGTGTTGTTTCAGAGACAGTTCCACATTCTGGTTCAACAAAGTCTGCACTGATGTCTCAGGTCCTGGTTCCTCCACAGTTGGAGTGTAACTGCATCACAGTGCAGGTATTCTGTCTTTCTACAGAGTCTCTGGAACCAGGACTCTCCTCCACAGAGTCCAGACCACATTCACTCAGCCGCTCTGAGCTGGATTTCAGTTTGAATACTGTCACGGAGACTGTTGCCAAGATGATGAGGTTAAAATAGACAGCAGATATTTCAGGGACAGCTGGTTAAATGTGTATTTCAGTTTCCAGTTTTCATCTCCATCGTCGTTGCTGAGAACTCACTGTTGTGACATTTCTTCACTGCTCAGAGATCAGCTGTCAATCACACTTTCTGGGCGGTACTTTGACGTCTTCTTGTTGTTTTGTTGATGTGTGAGTTTGTTTTGGTGGTGCTGTTTCCTGTGTCTGCAGGTTATCACTGCTCCTGATGGTTTTTATCCACCTAAACTACTTTTACATTTACTGGTTTATCAGAGTGAATCTATTGAAAGTGATGTACAGCTGAGCTGATGGAAGCTGAAATGATGAAGTGAATCATCCTCAAATCATTGAACTAAAGTCATTTATCAACGTTTCATGATTTAATGTGTCAAACTGAATCTTTACATGATCAATGAATCTGTCGTTTCCCTGAATCAATTATTGTCTTCCGTGTTTGTTCTGGGAGACACACTTTGAGGAAATACCAGATGAATGATTGTAGATGAATGATACTACAATCAAACCACTGACAGGGGGTTGACCAGCATCAGTTTGTGGTTACACTTGTTCCCATTAAAGGGATTTACACATTTGTTAACACGCTCAACATCATAGCCTGTCCAGTTTTGTTGTCTTCCAAATAAGAAGTAAAACACAAGTTTATCTTTATCAAAACGTGTTTTTTTTTGTATTGAACATTTTACATAAAGCAATTTAAACAAGGATTTAAATGAAGAGAAAAATAAAATGTAATAAATGATTAAAAAACAATATAAAAATGCAGATAAAATAACGTTCGGGTACGTAAGCGACTGCGTAGTTACGTTTGCACAAACGTCACACCATATCAGGAAGCCCAGAGCTAAAAGCTGTTTTAATTTCAGCTGTAGCGCTGTTAATATGCCACTTTATTAAGTTTTAATATTTTTTCAGGCGTAAAAGTAACCGTTAAGATCCCCAACCTGGGCTCAGTTTATCCAAATAACGCCTGTTAAGAAATTTGCTCCGATGTTTTCGGGATGAAAAGAGCCGCCGGCGATTTATGGTTCCGCGTTAAATCGACGCAGAGCCTACGGCGTAGGGTACGCGTTGGTGTAACGCGGAACCATAAATCAGCCTTTATTCTGGCGAGATCTGAACGCAACAACGGGCAAGCGAGTGATTATGTACATTCACTGAGTGAATATTATGAAAGTAAAATATATATTTCTCGCTAGAAATGTAATCAAAACGCATTTTTATGCAGACACTAACTCAAAATATTGATTTTATTCACAAAAAAATAAGAAATGTCTGCCATGTTTTTTGTTTGATTCAGTCTGCAAATGATGACGTAAAGCATTCTGGGAAATTTTCTCTGGCCCTCGGTCAGCGAGTCAGCATCTGAAATCCCTCGCTGTGAAGGGCTAGATTCATAAACACTAGCCCTCGTTATGCCCACTAGCCCTACATGCAAAGAGGAACTGGGACACCACTACCCTCATGGGAACACACAAGATTTAGGGGTAGTGCTGAAAAGTAGGACTAGGGGGGGATTGGGACTGGGCCTAAAAGGTAGAGGGCTGCTCTGGGGCGACAAGCCCGGCCCTGGCCAGCCATAATAGCTGCAGCACCTCCAGTGGAGCTCCGCCAGAGCCGTGGTTGTTCTCCTGTCCGGTGTTGCTTCAGCAGCGGTCATCTACGGACCAGATGCTGTTCCTCATGGTGAAAAAAAAGAAATTCCTTTAGAAACCTGTGAGTGACTTCACAGCTTTGTCCAGTTCTCTTCGTACAGCCTTTGCTGTCTACACAGCTTTCATACTAGCAGACAGAAAAAGAAGAGGTTTGTGGGTTTAAAATATATATTATGTTCAATTCAATGTAAAACTTGTTTTGAGGGGTTTAAAACATTAACATGAAGATGAAAACAGAGAGTGAAATATAAACTTCCTGTTGAACTTGCCCTTCAGCCTGAGTGTTTAAAGTAACTAAGCGCCCGACCTGAGTCAGTCACAAACTGTAGTGTGGAAATATCACTGTTGCTCTATGTTGCTCAACTCAGATTTTCTCGGGTGACTCATTTCCAGCGAATATATTGTTTTTTCTTTTTTCATTTACAATAACAGAACTCATTTTTAGGGAAATGATTTGCCCAAGGACAGTTGAGGTCAACTCCGTCCGTGACCCTGAAAGCATCAGCAGATGAATGGATGGTTGCTTATGTTTAACTACTTTAAACATTCTACATATACACACAAATCCCTCAAAGAACTTAATATGAGGTTGTTTTTTTAAATATTATTATTTTTCGTAAAATGATGTATAAAAGCAGAGGTGTTTGTCAGTTTGGACTGAACAAGGACAGTTTGTTTGGAGAAACTTTCCTCTGTCTTTAAACAGTACAATGTTCTCCATAACTGCATCTGGACAGAAGAGACCAAAGTGGAGTTGTTTGGACTTAATGTCCATAACCATTTTTGGAGAAACAGATAATGGCCGGGTTTCCCAGATCCAACCTCTCTTAAGGATTTAAGAGAGGTTCAAAGAAGGTTTGAACTAAGAGAGAACCCTAAGATACGGGTGTTTCCCAGATGACTTCTTAACACCGTTCTTTAGTTTCGCTCTTTCAGAAGCTCTTTGGAGCAGCTGTCCGGTTCTGAAACCAAATCAATCGAGGCCAGGCAAATCGATCACCGATCACTATCAGCGCATTTTCACACGCAGCACTGCTCCTTAACGCACTAATTCCCTGCTGCTTGTGCGTTATAATGAAAAATTAAGATGATAAATATAATTCAATGACCCTTTTTCATCCAAACGGTGCGTTACTCCGTTATTTCTGGCTACAGTGAGGCTTTTTTTCCCCACACGCAGAAACCGGGAGGAAACGGGGTGGGCGTTTGTGTGTGTTCAAAAACATGAGCCAAGAGAAGGCGAGTTTCGCAAATCGCAACGTGGAATTACAGCAATCCCTGGTTTTTCGCAGGGGTTATGTTCCAAAAAGAACCCGTGATAAGTGAAATTCTTTTTACAATTATGGAGGGCTTCAGATTGCAGAGATCATCCCCGCCTCGCACGTATTCCTGCTCTTCTGATGCTGCTGCATCCCGCAGGTGGGTTTTTTCAAGAGAAGAAAATAGTTATGGGTCGTTGTCTTCGCTCTTTTTTCTTCTGGGCAAAAAGATTCTTTAATATAAACCGACACCATTGATTATATTTGAGACTGTAATGAACGATTCATCAAAGGATCCCGTTGATCAGCTGCTGCTTCCCTGTCATCACATAGATGCGCTCGGGCGCGGCGCAGGAGGATCGGTGTCCCGGCTGCCTGGACAGCCCGGTCCGACACACGTCCAGGGGATGAAGTGCTGACGCACGAATGCGTTCATAAAAACAGTTCTGCTTCGCGCACGGTGACGCGGTTGATTTGCAGCGAGAACATGCTGTATAGCAGCCAAATCATCAAATAAATGATATTCATGATGATCGTTTTATTTGTGCGCATAAAGCATATACAGGAACACACTTGTTATTCCTTATTTTTCTTTTTTTTTTCCCCCTTTGCTGTCACCAATAAATGCTAAACAATATAAATCTAAAGTATAAAATAGATCAAAACTTGTGCGGGGTGCATTGTTTTAATATCTCATTGCTTGGTGTAATATTGTTTTGCCTGACGCGGCTGGATCTGTGAGTCTTTGTTCACTAAGATGGTTGTAAAGACTGGGTCAGCAGCATCTTTCATTTCCTTCTTAATGAAAGAGATACTTAAGCTAAGAGCGACTCTGGGAAACGCGATTTTCTTTCACAAGCTCCTTAAGAAGGTTTGAAAGAAGTCTTTCGCTGTTAAGAACTACTTAACTGATCTGGGAAACCCGGCCAATTTCAGCAGAAACACCTCACTGTCTAGTATGAGGGTGGTGGGATGATGGTCTGGGGTTGCAAACGTAAGGACATATGTCTGACAGGTGAGGTCTAAAACTGCCAGAGGGCGTTAAGGGCTGAGTTTACTGATGATGAAGATCAAGTGGTTTCTCACTCTTAGAAAAAACTATGTGAGTAAATATTGTCTCCATCATATAAAGAGCTTAGACAGAGACACAGAAAGATGGACAGTTACACTTTGAAGAGGAGTTTAATCAAACTGGGTGGAGAATCCCAAAGGTGGAACTGATTATACTGTCACTGATGTGGGAGAGAATAAGCTACTGCAGACACTGAGACATCCAGGTCATATCTCCAACCGGAACCACAGACTGTATACGGTTTTAGGAACATGTGTTCTACAGAGACTACTTTAATGAAGATCTCTAGTAATA
The DNA here is from genome assembly GCF_033807715.1 of Cololabis saira. NCBI lineage: Eukaryota > Metazoa > Chordata > Actinopteri > Beloniformes > Belonidae > Cololabis > Cololabis saira. Next base: position 6,304,576 of record NC_084599.1, on the reverse strand, counting down.
TAGTGATGGCTGATATACAGTTTTAACACTGCTTGATCTAGCATCTGCCTTTGGTACTGTGGATCATAGAATCTTGATAAACCGGCTCAAAACTGATATGGGGGGCATGTTCTCCCCGTGTTCCCTTGGGTAGCAATGTGAGCTACCCTCACAAAAACATGCAGCTTTGTGGGCTCTACACTGCCCCCTCTGGCCAACCGGGGAGCCAGGTGGGGTGGGGGGGATCTGGCTGGAATAATGTGGTTTTCTCTTCGGGTTCAGGGTTTAGGTTAAGGTTAGGTTTAGGGTGAAGTTTAGGATTAGGTTAATCCTAAGTAGCTGGGTTAAAATGCATAGAGAAAGCCATTATCAACCCAAAGAATAATGACAAAAATCTACCGGTAGACAGTATCCCATCTACTCACACCATTCAAGGCTCTGATTACACATGATACATTCCTATTCAGTGGACTGATAGCATTTGAAGCCGCTGCCTTAGGTAGCACTGGGTGATAAAATAGGGAAAAAAATCGGCATAAAAGATATTTTTTAAAAAAAACGGAAATAGGATTTTCTGGGTTATTTCCTGAGTGGATTCAATTTTGTCTCCCTGACAAAACTTTCAAAGTTGTTATGACCAATATTTTAACCAAGGTTATCTTTTTAAGGATTTTCTCCCACTAGGGGAGTTTCTACATGCCATTGTTTGATGTAATAATTGCTCGGGGGTCAGATACAACTTGTATTGTAATAGAGACTCTATAAATAAAATTGAACTGAATTTTGTTTAAAACATCTGCTCTGTCCGGTGGAGTCCCACAGGGCTCAGTTTTGGGTTCCGTTTTATGTTTATATTTAACTCCATTGGCCAGAGTAGTTGTTTTAAGAATGCGTCCTGTCATTTTTATGCTGATGATGTTCAACTTTATTGTTCTTTCAGTGATTCAGAATTTCAATTTTTATCAATGTCACTAATATCAGTAACTGGCTAATCAGTAACTATCTCCAGATAAATTCAAACAAGACTAAAACTTTGATCATTTGTCTAGCCACTTTCAAAATAAGGGCCACTAGAGCCACAAAAAAATCTTTAACAACAAAAGTCACTGCTGTGTTTTGTAAAGTGACAATAAGGTAACTCTAAGAGCAGTCTATGTCTCTTGATGGTCACTTAAGAGACAGTTGATCAAATATTACTTTTATTACTTAAACATTTCTATTCTGAAAAAAAATGCTAAGATTGATTACGAATGCCTTTATTTCTTCTTGGCTTAATTATTGTAATTCTGTTGTAGAAGCTTAGTCTAGTCTCCTAAAGCTACTGAGGTTCTCAGTATCCAGGTAACTTGGTTGATGCACCGTCTGCTTTACTGGTGCCAAGTTGATACACCGCTACGAAAAAATGGTGGAAGCTCCGTTACACCATTTCCTCACTGCATGCGATGCGAGCGAGCGTCAGCGACAAAATCAATTCCATGGCTTTATTTTCTATTGGACTGTCCTAACTGGCCGCAGCAACGCAGTGCTGCGTGCTGTTTAGAGCTGAACATTTGTCGGATGCCCTGCTTCTATTTTCTTCCTGTCGCTCGCGTTGAAAGCCGGTTGAAAGCGCTGTAGGAAACAGTCATGATGAGGAACGGCTGATCCAGTTAGTTGAAATGAGAAGTTATCTCTATGATTCCTCCTCATTTCACTACAAAAACCTCAATAAAGTGGCAGCTGCTGGAGGGAGATGGACAGAGAGCGTCCGATGTCACGCAGTGCTACGATAGTCGGACGCTCTCATGCAGTTAGGACACGGTGTTTAGTTGTGTTTGCATTTTGGTTACATAACGAAAATCAGCAGAATCTTATTGGCTCGTAGATCCACATCGCACTGGACGGATCATCCGGGCGGCTGTACAGACACTGCAGAATTTTGTTGCTTTCCTCCTTCTCTGAGTTGTCAGGCTGAGGGGAAACCACTTTATATATATATTTATAGAAAAAACATTTTTGAATAGTGGAGTCGGGATGGGGTCTAACATACATGTGGTTGACTTAGCTCTATTAACGAGTGAGGTCAGCTCAGGGAGGTCTACAGGATCAAAACAGTCTAGAGTCAAGTCAGCACGTGTAGATGAATTTAAGGAGGTCTTCGATTATCATCTTGGTGGTATAAAGTTAAAATCATGTGTATATCAAATGTACAATAGAAACATGTTATTATAAATAAAATCTGATGCTACTGCGATGGACTGGTGACCTGTCCAGGGTGAACACCTGCCTCTCTCCTGAAATTAGCTGGGATAAACTCCAGCAGACCCCCGTGACCCTGCAAAGGATAAAGCAGATATAGATAATGGATGGATGGATGGAAATCTGATGCAAACACTGTGATGCTTCAGCATTTTTTTATACATTAGTTGAAGTTTGAAGAAATAAAAGACAATCTAATATTGATATGTTGGATTAAAATATGTTCTTTCTTCATATTCTCGATTTGAAAAGATCTGCTTTATAATGTCATTCCAAAACCTTGATTGTTTTATTTCTCGGTCCTCCAGATTGGCTGCCGTGTTTGGGATGCTTTAGTTGTCTGGCAGAATGAGTTCAGATGAAGGGTTATTACCACGCTAGTGTCGACCCTGGTGGCAAGCTGATAGTGATCCATTCACCCGAATGGCATCAAAAAGTTGCAGGACAGCGGTCCATGAAAACCAGAAGTGAGAAACGCTGGCTAAATAGTTTAACTACCTCCCTTTCTGCTCCTTATAAAAACTGTACGCCCATGACCACAGCGATTAATTACACTGCTGAGGAACTAACCACTATCGTCAGATGCGTCTGCGGACAAGCTGAGAGAAAGTGAAAGAAGGAAGAACACCTAGTCTTCGTGGAAATTCTTCAGAGCACATTGGTTAATCATCAGAGCAGTGACGCTATCTGACCCTATAACTAATGATAATCATAGGCCACTGGTTCTTATGAACTATTTTATTATTCCCCACAACACAGACCATGTGATGCCATGAAATATGCTGTTTGAGAATTTTTATTGTGCTTTTTATTGCAAAATTTCAGGACTTGTGCACCTTTCCATTTCTGTTATCGATCACTGAGTTTCGTCCGTGTCTCCAGCTATTTTCCAGTTTTGGACCAATTACTTATTCTAATCTGTAACCCCCCTCACACACACACACACACACACACACACACACACACACACACACACACACACACACACACACACACACACACACACACACACACACACACACACACACACACACACACACACACACACACCTCCTTTTCTCTCTTCTGTGCATGTTTGCAGGCTTCAGGAGCTGCATCGTGACCTGCAGCCCCCCCCAGGTCCTGATCCAGGTCTAGGTGTCTTCCCTCTTACCACTACTATGGAACCAACTTCCAATCTGGGTTAAGGAGGCTGACACCACCTCCACCTTTAAAACTAAACTGAAACCTTTCTGTTTAGTAAAGCCTGTAGTTAGTGTTAGTAAACCTCTAGTTAGTGTTTAGTAAACCTTTAGTTAGTGTTAGTAAACCTCTAGTTAGTGTTAGTAAACCTGTAGTTAGTGTTTAGTAAACCTCTAGTTAGTGTTAGTAAACCTTTAGTTAGTGTTAGTAAACCTCTAGTTAGTGTTAGTAAACCTCCAATTAGTGTTAGTAAACCTCTAGTTAGTGTTAGTAAACCTCTAGTTAGTGTCAGTAAGCCTCTAGTTAGTGTTAGTTAACCTCTAGTTAGTGTTAGTAAACCTCTAGTTAGTGTCAGTAAACCTCTAGTTAGTGTTAGTTAACCTCTAGTTAGTGTTAGTAAACCTCTAGTTAGTGTTAGTAAACCTCTAGTTAGTGTCAGTAAACCTCTAGTTAGTGTTAGTTAACCTCTAGTTAGTGTTAGTAAACCTCTAGTTAGTGTCAGTAAACCTCTAGTTAGTGTTAGTTAACCTCTAGTTAGTGTTAGTAAACCTCTAGTTAGTGTCAGTAAACCTCTAGTTAGTGTTAGTAAACCTCTAGTTAGTGTTAGTAAACCTCTAGTTAGCGTCAGTAAACCTCTAGTTAGTGTTAGTAAACCTCTAGTTAGTGTTAGTAAACCTCTAGTTAGTGTCAGTAAACCTCTAGTTAGTGTCAGTAAACCTCTAGTTAGTGTTAGTAAACCTCCAGTTGGTGTAAACTCTAGTGTATAAAGGCTGAATTATGGTTCCGCGTCAAATCGACGCCGTGCCTACGCCGTCACCGTAAAGCCGTCGTGAACCCTTCGGACTTCTCCGTCACTCCATTTACGTCGACGCGTACCCTACGGCGTAGGCACGGCGTCGTTTTGACGCCGAACCATAACTCAGCCTTTAGAGTCAGTAGTCATAGCTGCAGCTGTAGAACAAGACTATAATAGTTAGTCTCAAACATAGCTTCATGGTAGATATGCTGCTATAGGCTTATGCTGCAGGGGGGCACCGACATGATCCGCTGGATGGTGCCTCTCAACCTTCTTCTCTTTTTCTCGCCCATTTTTTATTTATTATAAGTATCTCATAGCCATCATTTTTGTCCATCGTTCCTGTAGTTTGTGCCGGCCCCCCTTTTTTCTCTTGTGTGCATGTTTGGAGGTCAGAACTTCAGGAGCTGCATGCTGACATGCAGTCCTCCCTCTGATCATCCCACTGCTGCTTCCACCTGCCTGTGGGGATGTCTGCTATGCTTGCTGACATCCTGACCTGCAGCCGCCCTGACCAGCCCAGTCTGGCCTCAAGCAGGAGGGTCCCCCCTTATGATCCAGGTCCTGGTCCAGGTTTCTTCCCTTTTAAAGGGGAGTTTTTTCTTGCCACTGTTTGGCTTAAGGTTTTTCTCCCACTAGGGGAGTTTTTACCTGCCATTGTTTATGTAATAATTGCTCAGGTGTCATGTTCTGGGTCTCTGGAAATATCCTAGAGACAACTTCTGTTGTAAAAGACGCTATTTGAATAAAATGTAATACATTTGAATTGAATTAAAGGGTTAAAGGGGACTTTCTCATAACAGAAATACATTTTGGCTCACACTTGGAAAGTATCCATAAAAAAAAACCCCAGGATGACCTCGGTGAGTTCCCTAATGACTGTACAGTGTTGTGAATCACTTAATATGATCTCACAACAGATGTGAGCCACACAGCCTCTGGAATTTACCCAGAAAAATGATTTGTGTTTTTCCGAAATATAGCAGTTTCATCCTTACGCTAAATCCTAGGGCATAGGGTGTCATATCATCCGTCATGTCCCTGCGGTTATTGCCTAATTTTGTCTGATTTGATGAAAAATCACATCCTGGCAGGAAGTGAAGCTACCTCAACACATGATAAAATAGTTAGTCAATCTTTTTTTTAAATTTCTTTTTACTCTCCAATACAGGATGAGATGATCAAATCTACCGAGCTCCACCCTGAGGTTTTTCCTATAAAAGTGGCCTCTTTGACTCTCAAAGCACTGAATCCACCATCATCACCATCAGAGCAACTCAGAGACCCAACATACCAAAGATGGAGTCTGGTAACTTTCTTACTTCCTTTTATTTATTTTTCGTTTTTTTAAACTAGATTCTTTATATTTAATTATTTTATAAAACATTCAAAACCTTCAAGTAACTCAGATCCAACGTTTTGTTCAGAAAGCATACTAATTTACTTTTATTTCTTTCTGGACAGTTTAAACCCAATATATTTATGGTCAGCTTTTTTATCCATTTGTAAAAATGCATTAATTCTTAAATTGAATAAGTGAAAAACATTGCAAAACCAGAGGGGACTACAGAGCTTTTAGCACTTTGTAATGTTTAAGAATCCTGCTCTAAAATAATCTGTAATTTAAACCCAGTTTATCTGACCAACTACGAGGTCTGTTTGAATATATTTTTGCTTCTGACTCTTTCACACCCGATTTAAAAATCTCAGGAGCCAGTTCTCTTTGTTGTGGTGTATCGGTCACCTGGTCCTAACCTAGTTTCTCTACATTTTGCATTTTTAAAAACAATCTTACTTAGTCTTCAGTACAAATTAAGTAATCATAGTGGGAGGATTTAATATTGAAGGTGACTGAATATGGCCTTTAGTCGTACTTTGGGTCCTGAATAACCAAAACTATTTTGGACATTACGGCTCCAAAATTACGTTTATAATTTAAAATCATCTCAGTGCATCTCAGCAGCAATTTTCAGTAAAGCTGATATCAAAATAAAGGAAACATTTGAGATTACGGCATAAGAGTAAATGTACCTGCTATCAACGGTCGCAGACCAGGGTAGTAATTTGACAAGAACCTAAACCTGTAGAAGTCCATGCTAGAACATCTCAACATTTATTGGACCAAGATTTATTTTCCTTTTTCTGTTGTCTAACAGATTTTTTTTTTGTTTTTTTAAGAGGATTGTTTAGACAGACTTTCAAAATCAATCATCCAAGTCATACTTGTCATTGAAGTTTTTCAGATACTTAAATTTGTTATCATTTTTACTAGTTTCAATTCAATTCAATTTTATTCACAAAGTGTCTATTCCAACACAAGCAACAAACATTAAAGAAACAATGGCAGGTAAAAACTCCCCTCGTGGGAGTAAAACCTTTAAGCCAAACAGTAGCAGTAGAAAAAAATCTCCCCTTCAGGAGGGAAGAAACCTTCATCAGGACCTTGATGAGGAGGGACCGTCCTGCTGAAGATCAGCCAGTAGAGGAAGAAAAGATGAGGGCGATAGGATGCAATGGAGGCACATATATACGGTTCATATTATATTGGACAGATATATGTAATTATCTTTAACTGTATCATGTATCGTGACCTCTTCAGGGTGTTTTAACGCCCCCCAAAACTTAAATCGAAGTGTCATGTGCATAAATTGACATTTGTATCATTAACAGGCATTGACGCTGACTGGACGCATGTGGAATTAGAGATACCTCTGAATCCAGACACGTTGCTTCTGGACATTCGGCTATGGTTTTAAGCAGCATTTTATGCGTCATTTGTGAACGTAGCTCCATATCCTAGTGCTTGACGAAGCGTAAACATATTCTGTTGCACTTTACTCACTAATTTTCCGCAGATTCCTCAAACAGGATATTCTGCCCTGTAGAAAGAGAAGTAAGAAAATCCCATCTGGATTTTCTAACACATTTGTTGGCAGAGTGGACATCCTCCATGAAGATGCTCAGCTCTTCATGGAGGCTTCTCGTGGACCAATCAGCACTCCTTCACCTCTTTACTGACTTGAACCCACCCCTGGAAAGATTGTCTTGTTCCGTTGTTTGACTCTGTTTCAAAAATGTATATATGTTCTGTATTTAGATGTAGAAAAACAAGAATGTATATAATATATAATATCTTGGACGTATAGTATAAAATTGAGTAATTGTGAGAAGAACTTTTTTTCTTGCTTTTTCTATCTCATTGCAACATTTTTCTGATTTGGGTTTGTCAGTGAAATTCCTCTTCGTCATCATATTCTGAAAGCCTGCTCTGTGTGACGACGCGAGTCATCAATATTTCTCTGATCAACAGGAAAACGGTTGTGCTGTCAAGCCCTCTGGGCGGCACTGTGGCTTCTCTCCATCTGCTCTGGCGTCCCCACGACATCCATAGACACTGAAGGTGCGTTCACGCATGACCTGGCTCTGATCACTTATATATAAGGGTATATATGTGTGTATATATATATATATATATATATATATATATATATATATATATATATATATATATATATATATATATATATAGATAGATATAGATATATATACATATACACAGTCCAACTGAAAATAGTCCCATAATTACCTCCCATTCTTCTTCTGGTGTTCGGGGGGGTCTGGGAAATGTTCTCCAATGGAAGGATATGGAACTTGTTATCATTGGTTGATGATACTCCATATCATCTGGAGATAAGATAAGATCAGATATGATCAGATAAGATAAGATAAGAAAAGAAGGATTTATTTTGCCATGACTAAAGTTTTATAACGTGGAACATTTTGGTCCTCAGTGGATCCTCCGGATGTGTACAACTCCCTGTGGATAAACAGCACAGACATCGCCATGGAGACGCTGAGGACACCGTTTGTAAAGCACATGAAGCTGGGCGACCTGCAGTCAGACGACTACGTTAACTTCATGATCCAGGACATCAACTATCTGGTGAAGGTCACAGAAATGCTGAAGGAGATGACTGAGAAAGTGAAGAGCCCCAAAAACCTCCAAGAGTTCTTTAAAGGTCGATACGAGAGCTACAAGAAATTCGCCCAGCAGATGCTGAAACAGTTCAGCCTCAACGTAAGAAAACATCACACACAAGTTTCAGCTGAAGCTGATAATGTTGTTTTTTGGAGCCGCTTGAGGGGAAAAATTGTTTGTGAATTCGAAATTTCAGAATTTATAATGTCAGAAATTTTAGAGATTTGCATATCATGAATTAAAAATTTCCAAATTGTTTAACTCAAAATAAAGACCATAAGACTCAAGGAAAAAAACTGACATAAAAATATAAATTCCCAAAATAAAAACTTCTACACGAATATGTAAACTCTGAATGAATGTAAAATCATGTATGAGGAAATTCTGAGTTTATGAGGGCGTATTTTAAAGGTGGTATGATGACTGGTATGCTAGGTTGGACAGTAGGGAGGGGCAGACCGATCTGGACAGGTTGGTGAAGCAGAAGGACAGAGATGGAAGGATGTGCAGCAGGTCAGGGTGATGAAGGATGAAGAGGGAAATGTACTGACAGGAGGATGGAACGAGTTCTTTGGAGAGTTGATGAAGACAATTAGAGCGAACGAGGAGTAGAAGAGGTGACCGCTGTAGACCAGGAAGTACCAAAGATTAGTAAAGGTGAGGTAAGGAGCATTGAAGAGGATGAAGAGTGGAAAGGCAGCTGGTCCTGATGATAAACCTGTGCAGGTATGGAAGTGTCTGGGAGCACTAGTCTTTGACTCCCATTGAGGAGAGCGAGAGGACGCCTGAGGAACGGAGGTGAAAAGTGACGGTGCCGATCTTTAAGGGTGCTTTCACACCTGTCCCGGTTGGAGCAGTTGTTCCGAAACAGGGAGCGTTTCCCCCTAAAGATCGGTTAGTTTGGTATATGTGAACACAGCAATCGCGCTCGGAAACGGCACAAAACAAGCGAGCCGAGATCTCCTAGGAGAGGTGGTCTCGGCCCGATTCCATTCCAGATCTGGAGCGGTTCGTTTGCAGTGAGAACATAATTGACACAGCAACCGATTAACCATAGAAACAAACTAGCCACACTCACTTATGATGCTCAATAGTTGTTGTTTTTCCCGGGGTACGGAAGAGGAAACTCCTTCTGCATTAATTTCTGACTAAGGAGAGAACAGCTGGTTCTCATGGCATTTGTTATCAGCTTTGAACCGTTACAGACGGTTGCCTTGTGAACACAAACGCCACAAACGAAAAACGAAACAACTGTATCGATTTAGCCCTTGAATCGGAACAAAACAAACGGGCCACAGGTCTGAAAGCACCCTAAGAACAAGGGAGACCTGCAGAGTTGTGGCAACTTCAGGGGAATAAAGTTGATGAGTCAGACGATAAAGCTGTGGGAGAGAGTCACAGAAGCTGGACTAAGGACAGAAGTGAGCATGTGTGAGCAGCAGTGTGGCTTCATGCCAAGAGAGAGTACTACAGATTCAGTATTTCCTTTGAGAACGCTGATGTAGAAGTACAGAGCGACCCATAAGGAGTTTCATTGTGTCTTTGTAGATCTAGAAAAAGCTTCTGACAGGGTACAGAGAGAGGAACTGGGGTTCTGAATGAGGAGGTCTGGAGTAGAAGAGAAGGAGCCAGACTGAGATGGTTCGGACATGTAGAGAGGAGGGACAGGGGGGATTGGGCTAGGGGTGAATTGAGACGGATTACTTGCTGTGGTGACCCCCTGAAGGGAGCAGCTTAAAGGCAAAGAAGAGGAAGTTGTTTGTGCTTAATCAACTTTACAAGTACATTTGCTTAGCTAAGATTTACTCTGTGATATACGACTGATCCGTACAGGCTGTGTCGGAGATCAAACCCATCCCTGCCATGGAGAAGTACCTCAAGGACTACAAAGACATCAAGGACAACGACAAGCCCATCTTCTTTGCTGTCAGCCTCCTTCCCTGCTCCAGACTCTGGATTTGGCTCGCCAATGAGCTGGACATCGGCTACGGCAACGCCTACTTCATCTGGAAGAAGAACAACATGTACGGCAACCCTGAGAAACACTACAAGAAACTGCTGAACAGCTATCTGAAGACCCCGGAGGACATCAAACGAGCCAAAGAGATCTTCCACCAGCAGATGCAACATGAGCACAACTTCTTCGCAGCTGTAACAGCAGCTTAGAGATAAAATACAAAGAACATAAGGTTTCTATTTGGCTTTATCTAATGACAAAATAAGCAAGCAAACAATATATATATAATATATATAATATATAATATATAATATTAAAGATATCCTTATTTTTCTGCAGTAAGTAAGTTAAATGTGTGAATGAATGAGCTTCATGATATCGTAATTTACTGATGTCTCTGAGTCCAGCTGTTTTGCTTTCTTTGTTAACATGAATAAAACATCTGCTTGAAACATCTGGTTTAATCTCTGAGCGGAAACATGTTGGATGATGTTTTCCTTTAAACATTTCCTTGACACTCTGAGGATGATCTACGGCAGCATCAGTCCCAGAGAAGCAGAGCTTCCATAACATCACTGATTTTTTCATGTAAAAGACAATCTGAATTGGGGAAAAACCGAATTCAAGAATAAACTCTGGTGTAGGTCTTCCTAGATGGAAATAGCACACAAAAGAACAAAGTTTTTTAGAGAGATGCCAAAAAAGCTCGTTTTTTCTTCTTAAAATCTCATGTATGTCCTCATATAGATGAATTCGCTGCTCAACGTGATTGTGGGCAGCGTTTGAGGAGGTTGTCGTCCTCTACTTGACCACCAGATGGTAGTATAGCCAGGCACATTAGTGAAACGATCGTTCACTTTGTGAGACAAGCGCCAAATTTTGCACAAAGTATGTTCTAGGTCTACTTTTTCAAAAAAGCCTGTTAGCCGCGCAAAAAAAAACACAATAGGGGGCCTATGGCTGCCATTTTCCAAAATGGCTGACACAAAAGCCATTTTTATATGTTTTTTGACCTGGAATGTGATTGGAAAATCCAATTTTGATTATTCTGACATCAGACTATAATCTTGGGACCCCCCACCCCCTCCCCCATTAGCCATGCAAATAAAACAACAATATGGCTGCCATTTTCCAAAATGGCTGCAGGCAAAAGACAGTTTATATGGTTTTTGACCTGGATTGTGATTATATAATTAGATTTTGATTGTTTTGGCATCAGATTATAGTCCCCCCCTCCTCCCATTTCTGTATCACATTTTTTCTAATCATCATAATTGCAGGCACACAGCTGTGTGCACTGGAGGCCAAAACGGTAGCACTTGCATCTTCCGCAACATTCCTTTTTGCACTTGCACTTCGTGAGGTTTTTCACAGCTCTGGGCAATTGGTGGGAGTGTCATCCAATTCAATTCAATTTTATTTGTATAGTGTCGAATACAACAGATGTTGTCTCTAGACACTTTCCAGAGACCCAGAACATGACCCCCGAGCACTAATTACATGAACAATGGCAGGTAAAAACTCCCCTTTAGGAGGGAAGAAACCTTGAGCAGGACCAGGCTCATAAGGGGGGGCCCTCCTGCCAAGGGCCAGACTGGGAGGGTCGGCGACGTCAGCAGCACACAGCAGGCATGTGGAAGCAGCAGAGGGATGCCCAGAGGGGGGAGCGGGGCACAGGCAGGTGGAAGCAGCAGCGGGATGCCCAGAGGGGGTGGGGGAGGGGGTCACTGAGGTGGTTCGTAAGCTCCTCAGTGGCAGGGCACCGGGGGTGGATGAGATTCGCCCTGAGTACCTCAAGTCTCTGGATGTCGTAGGGCTGTCTTGGTTGACACGCCTCTGCGACATTGCATGGAGGAAGGGGACAGTACCGCTGGAGTGGCAAACCGGGGTGGTGGTCCCTCTGTTTAAAAAGGGGGGCCGGAGAGTGTGTTCCAACTAAAGGGGGATCACACTTCTCAGCCTCCCCGGGAAAGTCTACACCAAGGTACTGGAGAGGAGAATACGGCCGATAGTTGAACCTCGGATTCAGGAAGAACAATGCGGTTTTCGTCCCGGTCGCGGAACACTGGACCAGCTCTATACCCTCCGCAGGGTGCTCGAAGGTTCATGGGAATTTGCCCAACCAGTCTACATGTGCTTTGTGGATCTGGTGAAGGCATTTGACCGTGTCCCTCGTGACATTCTGTGGGGGGTCAGTGAGTATGGAGTCCGGGGCCCTCTATTAAGGGCTGTCCGGTCTCTGTATGATTGAAGTAGGAGTCTGGTTCGCATTGCCGGCAGTAGTTCAGACTTGTTCCCGGTACATGTTGGACTCCGGCAGGGCTGCCCTTTGTCACCGATCCTGTTCATCATTTTTATGGACAGGATTTCTAGGCGCAGCCAGGGGCCGGAGGGGATCCGGTTTGGGAACCACAGGATTTCGTCTCTGCTTTTTGCGGATGATGTTGTCCTGTTGGCTTCATCAGACCGGGACCTCCAGCATGTGCTGGGGCGGTTTGAGGCCGAGTGCGACACGGCAGGGATGAGAATCAGCACCTCCAAGACCGGGGCCATGGTTCTCCACCGGAAAAGGGTGGCGTGCCTTGGTGGAGGAGTTCAAGTATCTCGGGGTCTTGTTCACGAGTGAGGGAACGATGGAGCGTGAGATTGACAGACGGATCGGTGCAGCGTCCGCAGTTATGCGGTCGATGTACCGGACCGTCGTGGTGAAGAGGGAGCTGAGTCGAAATGCGAACCTCTCGATTTACCGGTCAATCTACGCACCTACCCTCACCTATGGTCATGGGTAGTGACTGAAAGGATAAGATACAAGCGGGCGAGATGAGTTTCCTCCGCAGGGTGGCTGGACGCTCCCTTAGAGATAGGGTGAGGAGTTCGATCACCCGGGAGGAGCTTGGAGTCGAGTCGCTGCTCCTTCACATTGAGAGGAGTCAGCTGAGGTGGCTTGGTCATCTGTACCGGATGCTTCCTGGACGCCTCCCTAGGGAGGTGTTCCAGGCATGTCCCTCCTCCCTAGGGAGGAGTTCCAGGCATGTCCCTCTGGGAGGAGACCCCGGGGAAGACCCAGGACACGCTGTAGAGACTATGTCTCTCGGCTGGCCTGGGAACGCCTCGGACTCCCCCCAGAAGAGCTGGAGGAAGTGTCTGGGGTGAAGGAAGTCTGGGCATCTCTGTTGAGACTGCTGCCCCCGCGACCCGGGAACGGGTGGACAATGCGGCGGACAATGGATGGATGGATGGATGGATGGATGGATGGATGGATGGATGGATGGATGGATGGATGGATGGATGGATGGATAAGCATCAGCAATTCAGCAATTCAAGTTCTACACGGACAACCTTGTTTTAGCTTTCATAAGACGGCCATCTTGAAAAACGGCCGCCATCTTGGATTTTCAGGTGGCTAACGGGCTTTTCTGCCATAAGTAGGTACTCGGCAATGTTCATGCAAAATTTGGTGCTTGTCTCACAAAGTGAACGATTCTCCTAAAAACCTGACTTAATTTCCCTCACTATAGTTGGGCTGTTTCTTTTAGAGGTTCCAAACCAACTGGACAAAGTCTTCTGCAACGTCACACATAAACTGCGTCCGATACCGCCCCTAGTGGCTATATTGCCAACTACAGTTCATTATGTTCATTTTGTAGTGATCTCCCTACCCTATCCAGGGTGAACCCCTGCCTCTCGCCTGCAATGAGCTGAGATAGACTCCAGCAGACCCCCGTGACCCTGCAAAGGATAAAGTGGGTATAGATGGATGGATGGATGGATGGATGGATGGATGGATGGATGGATGGATGGATGGATGGATGGATGGATGGATGGATGGATGGATGGATGGATGGATGGATGGTCCCAACCCTATAATTTCTAATGCCATTATAGTGCACTCAGTATATCCCACTATGCATCATGAAAAGTTGTATACAAGCGGAAAAAAGAAAACGACATACCAAAGAAAAACCACACAGACTGACACCAGTGAATGCCATCCATCCATCCATTTTCCGCCGCTTATCCGGAACTGGGTCGCGGGGGCAGCAGCCTCAGCAGAGATACACAGACTCTTCCTCCAGCTCTTCCTCCAGCTCTTCCTCCAGACACCAGCTCCTCCGAGGGGAGTCAGAGGCGTTCCCAGGCCAGCTGAGAGACTCTCCAGTGTATCCTGGGTCTTCCCCGGCGTCTCCTCCCGGAGGGACATGCCTGGAACACCTCCCTAGGGAGGAGGGACATGCCTGGAACACCTCCCTAGGGAGGAGGGACATGCCTGGAACATCTCCCTAGGGAGGAGGGACATGTCTGGAACTCCTCCCTAGGGAGGAGGGACATGCCTGGAACACCTCCCTAAGGAGGCGTCCAGGAGGATCCGATACAGATGCCCAAGCCACCTCAGCTGACTCCTCTCAATGTGAAGGAGCAGCGGCTCGACTCCAAGCTCCTCCCGGGTGACCGAACTCCTCACCCTATCTCTCTTTTTTTTTTTTTTTTTACCTTGTCTGCACACATATTAATGATTGATACCATGACGGTAGAAACCAAAGGTATATATATGTGCATTAATACTATATTTAATATATATACATATATATACGCATACATATGCGTACACATACATAAATATACACATACAAACCCAGTGTTTTTTTGTTTTTTTTGGGGGGTGGGGTGGGGGGGGTGACGACATCCACTGCCAATCCAGGAAGCAGGAACACACGGAAACACACGTCAAGCACTGGAAATCTGCAACAAAAAAAACACAAACAAAGCACGAAACCGGCACGGAGCCGACCAAAACATGAAGGGCAATCGACCCAAATCTTGAGATCCTCACCCTATCTCTAAGGGAGCGTCCAGACACCCTGCGGAGGAAACTCATCTCGGCCGCTTGTATCCGTGAGATCCGATCATTACCCAAAGTTCATGACCATAGGTGAGGGTAGGTGCGTAGATTGACCGGTAAATCGAGAGCTTCACCTTTCGACTCAGCTCCTTCTTCACCACGATGGTCCGGTACATCGACCGCATAACTGCGGAAGCTGCACCGATCCGTCTGTCAATCTCACGCTCCATCTTTCCCTCATTCGTGACCAAGACCCCGATATACTTGAACTCCTCCACCTGAGGCAGGACTTCTCCACCCACCCGGAGAAGGCATGCCACCCTTTTCCGGTGGAGAACCATGGCCTCGGTCTTGGAGGTGCTGATTCTCATCCCTGCTGCGTCGCACTCGGCCTCAAACCGCCCCAGCACATGCTGAAGGTCCCGGTCCGATGAAGCCAACAGAACAACGTCATCTGCAAAAAGCAGAGATGAAATCCTGAGGTTCCCAAACCGGATCCCCTCCGGCCCCTGGCTGCGCCTATAAATCCTGTCCATAAAAATTTTGAACAGGACCGGTGACAAAGGGCAGCCCTGCCGGAGTCCAACATGCACCGGGAACAAGTCTGATCTACTGCCGGCAATGCGTACCAGACTCCTGCTCCGATCATACAGAGACCGGACAGCCCTTAATAGAGGGCACCGGACTCCATACTCACTGAGCACCCCCCACAGAATGGCACGAGGGACACGGTCAAATGCCTTCTCCAGATCCA
Source organism: Cololabis saira (assembly GCF_033807715.1). Classification (NCBI taxonomy): domain Eukaryota; kingdom Metazoa; phylum Chordata; class Actinopteri; order Beloniformes; family Belonidae; genus Cololabis; species Cololabis saira. The sequence goes on along the minus strand of NC_084599.1, from coordinate 6,288,851 downwards.
CAAAGCACATGTAGACTGGTTGGGCAAATTCCCATGAACCCTCGAGCACCCTGCGGAGGGTGTAGAGCTGGTCCAGTGTTCCACGACCGGGACGAAAACCGCATTGTTCCTCCTGAATCCGAGGTTCAACTATCGGCAGAGGGCCAGACTAAAAGCAGTTCACAAAGCCAATCATGAAGAGGAAGAAATCGAGGACCGTCACGTCACCCGGATCGGCGTCACCGGGGCCCCTCCCTGGAGCCAGGCCTGGGGTTGGGGCTCGAAGGCGAGCGCCTGGTGGCCGGGTCTTTGTCCATGGGACCCGGCCGGGCTCAGCCCGAAATGGCGACCAGGGCCCGCCTTCCTGTAGTCCCACCACCTGCAGGAAGGACCGTGAGAGGCTGGTGCCATGTGATCTGGGTAGCAGTCGTGGCGGGGTGCCTCGACGACCCAATCCCTGGACCAAAACCCTCACAGTGGGGACATGGAATGTCACACCAGTGAATGCCAGCCTCTAAATGTGCAGCAGTTTAACTTGTGAATATAGTATATGTACATTTCTTAATGTTTGTTAATCACATCAAATTAATATTTAACAGCTATATACCAACATGATCACACACTGGAGTTTACTGTTTATAATATACAAACCAGATTGGGTAATTGCAACGTTTCTCCATGAGGGGACGGAGTCTGAAAGCAGCCTGACAGAAATAAGTCCAGTTTATTTCTGTTGTAAACATAACGTTACTATAAAGATTTAACTTCCTAGTTGACGGCCTCTTGCATGAACACCAGTTTCAGATATCTTTGACTCAAAATTTGTCCTTTAATCAAAATCATTTGAATGATAATCAGAAAAAAGATTACAAGGTTTATATTCCACCATATTTTCATGAAGCTGGAGAAACTGGCCTGTGATTAATCATTATTATTTGAAAACTGGTGATATGTCAAAAGCAGTGGAATGAAAGTGGATATGCTGATGCTGAACTAACAAGACTACTGGTATTAACTTGGAAAATAATAGAGATGTGTATTTATTTCCACTGATTTTGAAGTGAGTACTTAACTCTGTCAGACTGCACCACCTCCTGTAGAAACTTTGTAATTACACAACCTATTTAGCAAACAATCAGTGAAGTTCAATGTGTGATCGTATTATCATACAGATGTTACATATTTTGACTTTTACTATCATACAGATGTTACATATATTAACTTTGTCACATCGTGAGGAATGTCTTGGGTTTTTTCTCCCCTGTCTGAGTTGCCAGAGTACTTTCGTCGTCCTGTCAAGAAATCTCCAGCCTTGTCTTAAGTATTTCCAAGTCAAGAGAGAGCTATTCGACGATATAAAGCCTGCCTTAACCGCTGCCACTCTGCATCAGAGTCCTTCTTTCCGCTACAGCCTGAGAAACTTTTACTATCATACAGATGTTCTCTTTCATAATATTTCGCTCGATGTCTTACTATAGGATGCATGCCCTGCTGCAGACCTCAGAAGCATTAATCTCATTACGCCGATCCTGATTGGCTGGTGGAACATGTCTGTCCACCTCAGGTAGTACCACCTACTTTAAATATCCCGTGCAGACGACACCACATCATTTAAACACTTGTTCTCACTCGGAGCATACATCCTACATCCTGGGCTTGTTAGCTGAACTGTCCACAGACAGATCTTATTTAGCTTCTGTCGCCAGGCGCTAACTAGCCTTGGATGTTTTTTATCTGCTTCGTCGGTCACACCACATCAAATTTTGTGCCCTTGGTTGGCACTGTCCTCAATGCCTCACCACGGCTGCTCGAGTATCAAGTGTTAGCACACCAGCTAATTCTCGACTTTTCCCAGTTAGCACACCAGCTAACTGCCTTGACTGCCCGTCTGCACACCAGTTTGCGGGGCACGAAGGCAAAAAACCCTCAAATCAGAGGGCACGGAGACTCCGGGGCCCGTCCCTGTCGCTGTGGGAACAAGATATCGAGCTGGGATCCACACCAGGTCTGCTCAAGCTGCCTTGGAGCTGAAACACGCCCGGCTAGCTATCAATGTCCCCGGCTCGTGTTCACACTGTGTCTCTACATGACCCCTATCTCCCTCCTGGCGTCGAGGATGGAGAGGAGAGGGGGGTCCTTGCGGTGGAGGAACCGGAGGTTAGCCTTAGCTGGGGCTCCCAGCTCAACCAAGCCGCGGCCCCCCACAGAAGGAAGACATCCTGGAACTGGACTATGGGGACAATGAAGAAGGCACCTCGGAACTCCTCATATCAGAGGATGAAGACCAGGACGACTTCTTCATTATTCTGGCTGCACAGGCCTCCGCCTCCGTCGGCTCTCGGGATGGAGATGTGGACAGCACACGTGCTTCTCCCCTCCCCGAGAGAGACGGACATTTGACAGCAGTTCCCCCTCCTTCATGTCCACAAGCACGCATAACATACATGTTTCAGCAAAGAAAATAAATTGTGTCCCGTTGCCACATCCAGGCCTAGTGTTGAGGGTGCAGCTAATAAAAAAGGCCAAAAATATCAAAATAAACAGCGCAGTGGCAACACCCGCTGCCCTCCCTCCCTCTGTCTCTCATGGGTCATCATCTCGTGGTGAGGATAGACAATATGACGACGGTGGCGTACATCAATTGCCAGGGGGGATTACACTCCTGTCGGTTGCACAACTGTCAAGCAAACTGATCTTGTGGAGCTGCGGTCGTCTTCTGAGAGCTACGTAGGTACCGGGAGCCCTGAAAGCGGGCGTGGACCTGTTGTCCAGGGGAGACCCAGTATACGGGGAGTGGACTCAGTAGACTCCGGATCCAGAAATTGTGGAACAGACATGGGCCTGTTTTGGTCAGGCCACGGTGGATTTTTTGCATCGAGAAACAATGCGCAGTGTGCACTGTTTTACTCTCTGCACAGCATAGACACTCTAGCGAACGCCTGGCCAAGCGAGCGTCTGTACACTTTCTCTCCACTGGCCTTGATACACCCCACTCTGTCCAGAGTGAGACAGCATGGCCACGCACTGATTTTGATAGCTCCCTTTTACAGCGAGTGATTAGCACTATACAAAGTGCTCGAGCCTTCTCCACTAGGTCCCTGTATGCAAGGGCGTAGGTTTGGTCTCAACATTGGTAGGGACGATATAACAGCATAACCTGCATGTACACTTTTTGCTGGGGACGGGACATTAATAAGACCAAACAGATTGGGTTAACGGGGGTCAGGGCTACATTTGTCACGAATATGAACCTAATTAATTGATAGGCTAAATGATCAATGCAAAATAAATCTGTATTGACTTATACTAACTTTCATGTGTATTGGTTCACCTGATACACGGTTCCATTCAAACCTTTGTTTTCAAAAACTACTAAAGAAACATTTTGAAAACTTCCAGAATATTCCAGGATTTTATTAGCAATTTAAATTGCAATATTTGAACATAACTTAAATTATATTAACATACACAATAAATACAAACTTATTAATAATCAAGTCATCAGCCAATCAAACGTGCGTTTGAGGGGAAAAAAATGGACCGGCAAATTCAGCAAGTGAAAAGTGGTAAATGTAAGTCTGAACATAATGAAAATAATTCACTTAATAATGGTAGGGTCAATTCTATCCTTACAACATTTGGGAAGACAATCTAAATTACCTATATATCTGAACTCATTATATAATGCAAATAAGGTTGCTTAAAGGTTAGTGGGGACAATTTGAGCCTCCTGAAAAGTTGGTAGTGTTATGTCCCTACCGTCCCTACGCAAACCTACGCCCTTGCCTGTATGACTGTAAGTGGAGGGTGTTTGCAGAGATTGTGTCACAGAAATGGCCACATTTCATTCTTGCAGGACCTGATTGACAAACAGAAAGCCTTCTCCACGGTCAAGGTTTTACTTGGCATCCATTGCTGCCTGTCACTTGGGGTTTGGGAAGAAAACAGCCAAACACCTGCTGGTTTGCCGTTTTATGAAGGGAGCATGCAGGCTTCTCCCCATGTCCAGACCACTGGTACCACCATGGGATCTGGCTGTGGTTCTGGAAGGGCTTAAGGGCCCCCCCTTTTAGCCACTGGAGGGGGCAGACTTGAAACATGTGTCTCTCAAGGCAGTGTTGTAGCTGGCGCTGGCTTCGGCTAAGCGGATTAGTGACATCCACGCACTTTCGGTGCACCCGTCATGCGCTCAGCTTTTTCCGGGGGATGTGAGGATGATTTTGAAGCCCAACCTGGTATTTGTGCCTAAGGTGGTGGATTAATGTTCTCCCATTGACCTTGTGGCTTTTGCTGCCACACCAAGTAAGCTGCAGTCGCATGTTATGTCCAATCCATGCGGTGCACACCCCTTGATACTCCACAGCCTTCTTCCTGAGGGAAGACGGACAAACAGAGCATGTGTGGGGTGGGTGTTGTCCTTCATGATGCAGGAGGCCCGTTTCCTGCACCTGGAGGTGTAAACGTCCGTCACCACCCTCTGCAGAGCTTTCTTCTCTGCAGCAGAGCAGCTGCTGTGCCAGTTGGGGATGCAGGAGCACAGGACACTTTCCACCACACATCTGTGAAAAGAGGCCAGGACTGAGCTCCCCAATCCAGCACGCCTCAGCCTCCTCAGGAAGTAGAGGCGTTGAGGTGCCTTCCTGAACCGGCTGGGAGTGTTGGTGGTCCAGGTAAGGTCATGAGAGATGTGTACTCCCAGTTACCTGAAGCTGGAGAACATTTCAACTGCTGTCCCTCCGGTGTCCAGGGGAGGGGGGAGATTTCTGCCCCTGCTGAAGTCCATGAACATCTCCTTGGTCTTCTTTGAGTTGATGCAGAGGTTGTTTTCTCTGCACCAAACTTCCAGGTGTTCCACCTCCTGCCTGTAGTCGGACTAGTCAATGTTGGTGATGCAGATGTTACGTATATGAAATTTTACTATCGTATAGATGTTACATATATAAACTTTGACAATATCAATGTTAACAAGCTTTAAGCATTTTAAATAAAATAAACTTAAGCATACAACTAAATGTTAAACTGATAGTATATACATTTATAAGATATTTAGCTCTGATCTCTGTCTGCATGATGGTACAGATGTTTGTCACCTTCACTTTTCATGATGAATTGTGGGATACGTTGAGTGTCAAAGTGATTAGCAATTTCCACTACATGTTCTAAAACAACTAGAAAACTTACACTGGACTGTCATAAACTATGTCATGTCAAGGGTGTGATTTTTCAGACATGGCCACAGATTTCTGACCGGCGGTTTTTGAAAACCGTTTTTTTGTTGGCTTTTGTTCATCTAACTGTTTGCAGTTGTAACCAAAACTTTGTGAATTTGTGAGGCAAAAACAAAATTGACCCAAAAATTCACACTTAGTTATAGAATCAAACACTATTAAAAAATGTGTATATACTCACAAATTTGTGAAAAGTACCATGTGAACTGTTCCATGAGTCTCTAATAGCCTGTACGGAACCCTTCTCTCTTGTTTGAATGCTGTGCAGACTCCGCCCACTCATTGCTGCAGATGCAGATGCTTAACAGTTGAGTTTCCCCAGAATCACAGACCTTTACCACAGAACCTCTTGATTTTGGATAAGTAGTTTATTTTCCTTCAGTGCACTCCAGTTTATAAAGACAGTTTTCAACTAAATTGATCTTATCAAACTGTTAAAAAAGCTTCATAAAAATGCAAAAAAATGCAAATCTAAAAATATTTTGGTTTGATTTCGTTACATGTGCAGTCATTTTACAAGCTACTACATTTGCAGTAAAAAATCAGACTGTGCTGACATTTCTAACATACATATATATTGCTTCAAATACATTTGAAAATAGCAGTTGGTGTTGGTTTAAAAAAAAAAAAAAAAGAAAATGTATGGAAACTTTCCTTAAGAGGATGGATGGAGAATTTTTGAAATGTTCCGGTTAGTAATCAAATAATGTACTTAAAATAATTCTGTATAAAAAAATTAGGGGAAAAATATCTGAAAAACACTCATGCTCAGATATATAGTTAACTAAACAAATGGAATATTGTACAAGCGTGAAACTATATATGTATATTTGTATTTTTTGCATTAAGATTGTTTTTATTAAATTTTTTCACAATTTCCCACTTTATCCTTTATTCACTATGTATTACATTTCGTTAACTAGAGACACAACAGCTGCCGCAGACCATTCCACGAGTAAAGTCGATTCTGATCCTGATTTATAAGTGGTTCTGGATGAATGAATAGGCGCGAACTCCTTAATCAGGGAACAAATGTGCGTGTGTGTGTGTGTGTGTGTGTGTGTGTGTGTGTGTGTGTGTGTGTGTGTGTGTGTGTGTGTGTGTGTGTGTGTGTGTGTGTGTGTGTGTGTGTGTGTAACAAAATGTGTTTGAACCTCTTTGGAGTTAAAAAAATGTTCTGTTAATGTTGGCCAGAAAATCACATGTGTCATATATGAGAAAATCTGGTGAATAGCCTTTCACTGAACCTTGAAGAGGTTGCCCCGGTGCTGGATAGCTTACATTACGCTGTCATGTATGCGACAACATCCATTCACTTTGAGTGGAGAGACATCACGCGTCAGCGAGCTGAGCGTTGGTTCAACCCATTGCCACCGTCGAGGAATTTCAGCATTTGATGCATAAATGCATCCATCAGCCAATCACGTTGACCACGCAGTGAGCACTAGCCGATGAAATCATACATGTGGGCGGGACATTTTTGGAATACGGTCAGAGCGGGTCATTCTCCACTGACTCCCATATTGTCGTCTTGACAACTACAAGGGGGGTCAATTTTATTGTACCACATCTGTTGAATTTATATAAAGTAATACAATATATATTATTTGTATATAAGTTAATTTCTCTAAATCCCCACATATCCTGTTAATATCATCAAACCTTCTCCCAGATGCTAAAGTTTGGGCCCTAGTGTCCTACAGCCAGTACTGGAGTTGAGGGGGGATGAGGGGGGATGGCATCCCCCCCTGAAATAAAAACGGTCCAAATCATCCCCCCTGTAAAACTGCCATCCCTCCTTTCCATCCCTTATGTCATTTCATCAATGAATGTGGTTTTACTGCTATTTCAACATTTAGAGTCATCACCAGAAAAATAACACCAGAAAAATAACTTATTTGACAATTTTCACCTGTTTCAAGTAAATTTTCACTTGAAATAAGTAGGAAAATCTGCCAGTGGGACAAGATTTATCTTCTAGCAAAAAATCTTGTTCCACTGGCAGATTATTTCAAGTGAAAATCTACTTGAAACAGGTGAATTTTTTTTAATAAAATGAAACATTTTAACTAGAATTAAGACAAATATTCTTGTTAAGATTTAGAGTTTTTGCAGTGATCCATGTTACTTATCCTGTGAAGGACAGAGTCATATTGATAAGTTCAGAAAACTGTTTTTTATTGTTGTGTTTTGATGTATTTGATGTAAGCCCAGTGGATATTTAAAGCTTACAGAAGGCTGCATTTAACTGCTGCTATGTCATTCCTGCAGTATTTCTGCAGCTGTTTTGGTCACTGCTAGTATTTGTAATATATTATATTATTTGTAATCAGCACAAATTATCTGTCCCCATATGATAAAATCCACCATCCCCCCTGATTTTCTTTACAACCCGAGTACTGCCTACAGCATGACACAAGTGGGGGAGCTTTTGTCTTTGAGCATGCTCATCAGCTTTAGGTCAAACTGGGCTGGGTTAAAATCCCGGAGGTCGGACACAGATCTCTGCTGGCTGTCCGGGTCCTTGGGCCTGGAGGTGACCCGGTACTGGGCTTTGATGTTCTTCAGAGGGTTGTAGTCTGAACTGATGTGGTCTGGACAGCAGAGGACCTCCCTGATGATGGAACCCTGGTGAGACAAGGCCACGAAGCCGTTCCTTAAAGTCACCATCCGGACAACGGGGGAGTACACGCACTGGACGTACAGCAGCTTTCCTGACGGGAACAAATGGAGAATCATATTCACATGCTGTTGTGTCAGGTGTTCCTGTGTTCTGGCTTCATTTCCTTGGTTTGACAACACAGATACAGTGGTCTGCCTTGGTAACGGTTGTAACGCTCCCTCACAGGGAAATAAATCAACCAGTTTGATTGTGGTAAGTACCACAATCCTGTGGGAAAATGATAAAGAAGATAGCAGGATACAAATATCTAGCAAGATAAATGAGACATTTGGCACTTTCGCACTAGGACTTACTTGGCCCGACTCGGCTCGGTGCGGCTTTACACGGCTCTACACGTGTGTTTTCGCACTGCCAGGTGAGAAGTGGGCAGGTTGTGGTGAAGCTGCTGTGACGTACTCGATTGCGCAACCGCTTTGTTCATGTCGGCGCTGATGAGAAATCAGCTGGAGCCGCGAGCAGCTGAGTAAAACAGCCCGTCTACATCGCTTTTTTAATTTTTTCTCGTCAGTCACCAGGTTTATGAACATCTGCACCTCAGAGTTGGATCACCAAACAGACGTTTTGCGCTTCATAATAAAATCGCTGCGAGCCGCGGGTCGCTCTCGCGCTGACTCCCGCTTCCTGATTCAAACGTCTGCCGCCCCCGCCCCCCGACCAATCAGAGGCGTGGAGGGTGGTGACGTCCCCGCCCCCCGACCAATCACTGGCGCGGAGGGTGGTGACGTCAGAAATAGTCCCTGCTCAGCCCGCAAAGAACCTGGCTGAAATGGTTACAGAAAAAAGTACCGACTTGGAGCGGCTCTACCCGTCTCAGCCCTAGTGCGAAAGCGCAAAACGGGTAGAACCGAGCTGAGGTGGTACCAGTGCAAAAGCGGCAATTTATAACCAGTTTACATTAACTTACCGTCTAGCCAGCTGCTAAGCTTGGCAGTGAAGACAATATAATGACAATCTAGTTTCTGATTGTATCCGTGCTTCTTGATTCACACATCGCTTCACGTTTCAGTCAGCTAATACTCTGGTAAACGTAGGTTAAAGTTAACTAAACCGAGCTAACAGGCTTCTGTAGGCTGGCAGTATTATTCAAATTGAAGTTATATGGCTCAGGTAAATTAGTATTTGTTTAAGTTCACTAAAGGTAGATGGCTCTGTTCAAATCGCTAAAGTTAACTGGAAAATCATGTAAATTTAGCTGCACCCATCGATAGAAAATGTTATAAAATAGTGCAAACCATATTAGATCGATAGATAAAATATCGTCTCAGCTTTATAAAGTGGCAGTGAAATTCAAAAGTTGCCAATCACTGACATAAACCTGATCTTAACAGTGGATCAGATGAATTTGATGTCACCCCCTTTGAGTCTGAGTTTTCAGTAATTGCTGCACAGAGGTAGTAGAAACACAGAAACCATCTCAGTTCCCTTCACGTTGATCTAGTTGCTCTGGTTTACTTTTGACATCTACATCCCAAAAGTATGTATACCCTGTCACAGTTCCAACTTTGTCGGTTTCACCCCAAATACCCACGAACAGAAACCCATCTAGTGAGAGGACTTGAACCCAACGGAGACCTCAAAAGAGCAGAGCGTCATCCCATATGAAGAGTCTTGTTGTGGGGGAGGCCCTGGTAATGGAGACACATACCAATGGTCCAGGACAAGTAAAACCACCCTCATAATTGTGTTTGCGTAGATAAAGAATTGTGTATTAATGTCTCTCTTAATGAAGTCTGAGAGCTCGACTCAGTCCAGTCATGATCAGCTCAGCCTAGATGGTTGTAATGTACCTGGCGTGAACCATTTCTTTACAAGGCAATGAAAGAAATGACAAAACTCAAAGTTGGGAGTGCAGTTAGACAGTACATGACGGCTTGACTATGGTCTGTCTGCAGTCTATAGTGAAGATTCACCCGTTTCTGACTGTGGTTCAGGTTTGACTTTCAGAACTGGTCATAACACACCTCAACAATTATTCTTACCTGATGCTACATCCCAGACTTTAATGGTTCTGTCCTGAGATCCTGTGAAAATAAACTTGTCACTTTCGGAGAATGCAGCAGAGAGAACGCCCTCGAAGCAGAAACCCTGAATGAGAGAGCAGAGGGGAGTCACACTGAAGGCTTACATGTTCCCTACACATCTCGACATGAATCTCTACGTATTGGAAGGGAGCTCCAGGAAAGTGCGTCTACACCAGGGGTCGGCAACCCAAAATGTTGAAAGAGCCATATTGGACCAAAAGCCCAAAAAACAAATATGTCTGGAGCCACAAAAAATAAAAAGTCTTGTATAAGCCTTAGAATGAAGGCAACACATGCTGCATGTAGCTATATTAGTTAGAACTGGGGGAAGATTTTTTTTTTCATTATGCACTTCACTTGGAGAAAAAAGTCGAAATGTCGAGGAAATAGTCAAAATTTCGTGAAAAAAGTCAAAATGTTGAGAAAAAAGTTGAAATGTCGAGAAAAATTCAAAATTTCGAGAAAAAAGACGAAATGTTGAGAAAAGGAAAAAAGAAAAAAGAAAAAAGAAGGTCAAACATTTTTGAAAAAGCTCCAGGAGCCACTAGGGCGGCGCTTAAGAGCCGCATGCGGCTCTAGAGCCGCGGGGTGCCGACCCCTGGTCTACACCATACCTTGCTCTATCATTCGCAAAAAAAATGATTAAACGTTTTAAAATCCCTTTAACCTCTGTTGTTCTTATCTGAGTTTGACTTATTCATTGATTTTGAGGAATAAAGAAATGAATTTCCACACACAGCACAAATGTAAGATGAAGGCTTACAGAGAGGCCGTCTTGGGATCTTTTCATCTTATTTTTCATTGTTCTGACTGGCGAAAAGTGAATTTGTGAATTGTCAATTTATTGGCCCCTATAGTAGGGTTGATTTCTCACATCCCTAACACCATTCCTGAGATACATCCTTGTGCAAACACCTAAAGCTCAGCAACCATTCCACATCGGAGGGCTAGAACATACTCAAGAAGTCACTGATACAAACAAACTCAAAACTGTTGCATTTTTATCTCAAAAAACAGTTTGATCATTTGGTACCTGAAAAAACATGCCCACATGTACCCAAAGTCTATCAAAATATTACTTTTCAAAAACCTCCAAAAACTCTCAGAAAAACAGGAGAATTAATCTTGGTCTAATAAATGGTGAGATGTTCTACAAAAAGATTTCTAGAGGGTTCAGGTTTTAATACATGAATCCAAACAGATATAAGCTCTGAAGGTTTTCTCTTTATTTACTGTGGCCTGGTAATATGCACCTGATAAAATGTAAAATTGGGTATATTGAACCTTTGAGAGTCAGGGGAAGTCTGTACTTTAGAGACTCACTGCGTTTGTACCAAATCATCATTATACAGGACTGTCTCAGAAAATTAGAATATTGTGATAAAGTTCTTTATATATATTTGAGTTTTCTTAAGCTGTAAGCCATGATCAGCAATATTAAAATAATAAAAGGCTTGCAATATTTCAGTTGATTTGTAATGAATCCAGAATGTATGATATTTTTGTATTTTTGCATTACAGAAAATCACAATATTCAAATTTTCTGAGACGGTCCTGTAAGTGAATTCTTAAGTGCTCTAAATATTATCAGGTTATTGTATGTCAAAAATGCAACAATGGATGTACATGAACAAATTAAGTGAAGTTAACAACAAAATGAGAGACATTTTGGGTTTATACTATACTAATTGTCAGAATCACGTTTTTTTGGTATTTTTCATTTATCCTGACTTTTTCTGATTTGGAGTTCTGCAATGATCTGAGAGATTCAGTAATCCAGTAAGTCTGACCTTGTACTCCATGGTGTGATCCAGGGCCAGCGGGTTTAAGGCCCACAGCCTCTGCACAGCATTCTCCGAGCCCACCAGGGCATGTGTCCCCCAGTTACTGACCGTCACACAGGTGATTCTGCTACCATGAGGCTCCAGGTCGGAGCTCCTGTCGCTGGCAAAGTCGTACAGCTTCACCTCCCCGCAGCCCGTCCCATACAGCAGCCGCTGGTCGGAAAGCAGGGCTATGGAAGATAGCGGGGCGTGCAGGAGTGACAGGGGGAACTTCCGCCGGGGGCCGTCCACCGTGGGGAAGCTGTCTCTGGTGGTGATGTCAAACAGACACACTGAGTCATCGTAGGCCACCGCCAGGTGCTTCTCCTGAGAGCCCACAGCCAGGCAGAGCACCCTGGACAGGCTCTCCGGGGGGGGGATGCACAGGGTCTCCTGGGGTAGCGTTAACGGGTAGATGAGGACGGTGCCACTGGTCAGACCACAGAGGAGTAAGCGTTTTTGCTGAGCTAACTCCAGACAAGAAACCTCAGCAGAGACAGGCAAACGCTCCAACACAGAACCTGCTAGGAAGATAGGAATCCAGGTGTGGAGTTATCACTTCAATTTCTGAGAATATGACCACACAACAAATTTAGAAACATCCACTTATAAGACAAATGTATGAAAAAGTGCAGTTCCCCTACTGACCACTAGAGTCTGGTTCCAGACCTACAGGTCCTCAATTCTATGAAATTCAATGTTATTTATTTTTGTATTAACGTCTATTACAACACAAGTAGGCGCTTTCCAGAGACCCAGAACATTACCCCAGAGAAATTATTAAACAATCTTAACATAAACAATGGCAGGTAAAAACCAAAACCTTAAACCAAACAGTGGCAAGAAAAACTCCCCTTTAGAAGGGAAAATACATAGCCAGGCCAACTCATGGTCCAAGTTCCGGGGGCTGTCCTCGGGGCCGGGCAGACAGTTCAGGGCCGACCGGCGAGACAGTTCGGGGGGTCGCCCTCGGGGCGTAGCTGGCGGGTCAGGAGGTTGGTCTTACATTTGTAAAACATGTATTTAGGCCTACTGTTCTTAAGACTTAATGCATTTAAATAGATCTTACCACATTGGCTCCTACTGGTGTGTCTAAACTCATCTCCATTGACTCCATGTTAAAATGTCAAACTTTAAAGCAGAAATACACAGATTTCTGCTGCTAAAAAAACACTTTTGGCCTCCCTAGTACAATTTCACATCCATAACAACTGTAAGGGGGGTGGGATCTGTATGTTTCTTAGGTCATTTACTTTAAAAAAACAAATCCTACTAACCACAACTGGTAAACTAAAAATCTGAGCAGTGACTTTTCAGAGCAGAATCATTATGATACTAATGATAATATATCTTGTTTATCACTTTTATGAACATAAATTCTAAGTGAAGCTGAGGGGTGGAGAAGGTCCGGTTTGGTGACTTCAGAAATTGGGTTTCTACCTTTTGCAGATGACGTGGTTCTGTCATCAGGCAGCTGGGGTGAGAATTATCCCCTCCAAATCCAAGACCATGGTTCTAAGCCAGAAAAGGTTGGAGTGCTGTAGAGGAGTTCATGTATCTTGGTGTCTTGTCTACGAGTGAGGGGAAGAATGCAGTGTGAGATTAACAGGTGGAACTGTGCAGCGTGCACAGTTATGCTGACTCTGCATTAGTCTGTCATGGTGAAGAAGGAGCTTAATAGTTAGAGAAATAACAGGCAGAAAACCGGTGAATCGTTCAGTTGCGGCTACAAGCACCAAAATTGGCATACATACTCCTTAGGGGTTGCTCTTTTGATAAAACCATTGTGCCAAAAAAAAAAAAAAGATGGCGGCCATTTTTCAAGATGGCCGCCATCGAATATACAGTAATATTGCATTTCGCTATAAAATTCAATAGATTTGTCCTATTGGAATGATCTCGGTGTCAAATCATAACCTTTTCACTATGTAGAATCTAACTTTGGACCCATGGACTTACTTGTACCATATATCAGTCCCAGAATCCTAATATTCTGCCAAAATATAGGTTTTTTGTTATTGTTAAGCATGGTGGGCTGACCAAGTTACATCCACCGGCCCATCTGTTAAAATTACTTTCTCCAACCACTCGTACTCCATTGCCAGATGTGGCTTCAGCAGACTGGTGTATGGGGGTGTCACACCACTCTGGGGAGGAAAGGGTTTCTTCTTGGTGAAGAAGGCCGGCCGGACATTGGTGAAGGTGTCTGGAAGTTCTGGAACTCTCTTCACTATCTCTTCTCTGAACTTCAGCTTTCCACGATCTTCACCTTTGTCTTCTTTAGTTGGGTGCTGAAAAACAGAGATGCTGGTTCCATGGAAAGAAGTGGTCGCAGTTGTTGCAGTGGGGTTGTGGTCTATGTTGTCCATGGCTGATGTTGTGAACAGCCCTCTTCGCAGAAATGGTGGACAGACCACCCCGTCTTCCATGTACTTACTGACTGTTGCATCTCCCAGCTGTGCAGATATCTCTAGAACCCTGTTGTATGGAATGCTTATGCCATGCTCATCAAGCATGTCCACCAACTTTTGCTTTCTGGTCTTTGCGTAGATGGACATCCCCATGTAAACAGGGAATGGGGTCTCTCTATTTTTGGAGTGTCTGTGATTTGCACTTCCTTCTTTGTACTGAAGCAGCTGAGCAATTGCTTGATCGATCCTTGATGCCCCAACCCTCAGCTGAGATTTGATGTCTGCTCCGTGTTTAAGCATTGCCACAAACTGAAGAAGACTGTGTGGAATGGCCTCCTCAATGCAACTCTCATAGAAGGTTCCATCAAATATGGACTTGTGGTCCAACATATGTCTTCGCAAAATGTTAGCTGCTTTGCTAAGAATAATAGCTTCACTATAATAGTGAGAAGCTTCTGACAAGACAAAGCCTACCTCTTTCTGGAAAGCCAAAAGGACATCCCTTCCCTGCTTGTGAGCCTCCAACTCAGGTATTTCTTACAGCAGTTTTTCCTTCAGTCTTGTGGAGTTGACAGCAGGTGCATCAACACCCAGCTGTTTCAGGCGCTGGGCATACAGGTGAACTAGGTCTGTAAGTCGGAAGACTTAAGGACCCTCACCAGATTTGGTGGTCTCCACTAGATATGTGACTAGCTCTGAGAATGCCTGTGGGTGGTCATCCTCTTTGGTTGCATGTTCCTTTTCCAGTCTCTTGGTGGCTCTGAGGTAGGACCTCTCTCTAGTGTACAAGTCTACCAAGCATGCAGCAGGGTATTGGAGCTCCTCTGCAACAACATCTCCACCGCTGAGTCTTGCAATAAGTTTTCCATCATTTAAAGTCCGGGCACATTCATTAACCCTCTTATTGAGATTCATTTTCATAGCTTTTCTTGTCTGTTCAGAGGATGTGAGTTCTTTGTCACATATGAAACACAATGAGATTTGAATGCTGGTTCTGCTAAACTTGGTCTGTCATTCCACTTGCTGAGCACTCTCTGCCTTACGTTTTGAGGTTCTCACTCTTTCCAGTTTTGTGTTGTTGAGCATAGCACGACAACTTTGATGGTATTGAGCCTTGTTTCTCCTCAAAGTATCTTCAATGCCACCACCTTCATCCAGTCTGTCTGGATCAACTTTAATAGGCATCTCATTAATTGCATGAAAGATGGGAATATCATCCATCACTCATTTACCAATTTTCTCTTGGCAAAGACAACACTTGCTCCAGTCAGTTGTAAATTTAGGCAGTCCTGGATGTATATTTGCCATTTTAAGTTTGATTTAGATTTAGATTTGATTTTGATTAATCAAGATTTTTGGCTGCCCTTTGTCACCGGTCGTGTTCATAATTTTTATGGACAGGATTTCTAGGCGCAGCCAGGGGCCGGAGGGGATCCGGTTTGGGAACCTCAGGATTTCATCTCTGCTTTTTGCAGATGATGTTGTCCTGTTGGCTTCATCGGACCGGGACCTTCAGCATGTGCTGGGGCGGTTTGCGGCCGAGTGCGACGCGACAGGGATGAGAATCAGCACCTCCAAGACCGAGGCCATGGTTCTCCACCGGGAAAGAGTGGCATGCCTTCTCCGGGTGGGTGGAGAAGTCCTGCCTCAGGTGGAGGAGTTCAAGTATCTCGGGGTCTTGTTCACGAGTGAGGGAACGATGGAGCGGGAGATTGACAGACAGATCGGTGCAGCGTCTGCAGTTATGCGGTCGATGTACCGGACCGTCGTGGTGAAGAGGGAGCTGAGTCGAAAGGCGAAGCTCTCTATTTACCAGTCAATCTACGCCCCTACCCTCACCTATGGTCATGAACTTTGGGTAGTGACCGAAAGGACAAGATCGCGGATACAAGCGGCCGAGATGAGTTTCCTCCGCAGGGTGGCTGGACGCTCCCTTAGAGATGAGTTTCCTCCGCAGGGTGGCTGGACGCTCCCTTAGAGATAGGGTGATGAGTTCGGTCACCCGGGAGGAGCTCGGAGTCGAGCCGCTACTCCTTCACATTGAGAGGAGTCAGCTGAGGTGGCTTGGGCATCTATACCGGATCCTCCCTAGGGAGGTGTTCCAGGCATGTCCCTCCTCCCTAGGGAGTTGTTCCAGGCATGTCCCACCGGGAGGAGACCCCAGGGAAGACCCAGGACACGCTGGAGAGACTATGTCTCTCGGCTGGCCTGGGAACGCCTCGGACTCCCCTCGGAAGAGCTGGAGGAAGAGCTGGAGGAAGAGCTGGAGGAAGAGCTGGAGGGAGAGCTGGAGGAAGAGATGGAGGGAGAGATGGAGGGAGAGCTGGAGGGAGAGCTGGAGGAAGTGTCTGGGGTGAAGGAAGTCTGGGCATCCCTGCTGAGGCTGCTGCCCCCGCGGAACGGATAAGCGGCGGATGATGGATGGATGGATAATCAAGATTTCACAGTGTGATGATGTGTATTTATTGAAACAAGGCCGAGGGGTTATCCTTTGACCACCATTATGCACAATAAGGTATGGGATACAACTAGGTTCGACAATAACTTTTACAATCTACACCTAGCCCGATCGTTCATCCAGTATCATTTAAGTCCTGTGCGATCTGTACACCATCTGGGTAAGTCCATGAATAAGTCATGCTTAGCCCCCTTTACCCTTGTCTCGGCTATCCCGCGCCGGCACACCCTGTCAATTCAGGCGCGGCTGTCTAACTAAACATCAAACTACATGTAAACTACACTAGCTAACTGATGTGGGGCTTATTAGACATCATTTAGGACACTGAAGCCATTACTTAGTTACACCAAACTAATGACTCAGCTCTCAGCTGATACTGAGCCCCATACTGAGTTTCACAGCAGCGGTGCCGCCAGTGTGCCCTGGCTGTGCATTGACATCCGCTCTGTTGAGCTGCTACATTAACCCACCCCCCCACCAAACACACACACACACACACACACACACACTAAACCTCTAACAATACTAAGGTATACACTGCCATCCATTTTACCAGTGTCAAACATAACAAAAAAAAAACTCAAATTTTGCAGAATATTAGGATTCTGGGACTGATATATGGTACAAGGAAGCCAAAGTGTAAGTCCATGGGTCCAAATTTGGATTCTACATAGTGGAAAGTTTATGATTTGACACCAAGATCATTCAAATAGGAAATGTCTATGGGATTTTGTTGGGAAATGCAATATTGCTGTATATTCGATGGCGGCCATCTTGAAGAATGGCCGCCATCTTTTTTTTTTTTTTGGCACAATGGTTTTATCAAAAGAGCAACCCCTAAGGAGTATGTGTGCCAATTTTGGTGCTTGTAGCCGCAACTGAACGATTATTCCTGTTATTTCTCTAACTATAACTGAAAGGCTAAGCTTTTGATTTACCAGTCGGTCTACGTTCCTTCACCTATGGTCACGAGCTGTGGGTAGTGTCCGAAAGAATGAGATAACAGATACAAGAGGCCGAAATGAGTTTCTTTGTGAGGTGTCCAGGCTCTCACTTAGAAATAAGAGTAGAAGCTCACTCATTCGGGAGGAACTCCACGTCAGGAGTCAAATGAGGTTGCTTAAGCATCTGGTTAGGATGCACCCTGGATGCCTCCCTGCTGAAGTCTTCTAGGCATGTCCCACTGGGAGGAGACCCTGGGGAAGACCCAGGACATGCTGGAGGGACTGTGTCTCTTTGTTGGCCTGGTAACGCCTTGTAATACCCCCAGATGAGGTGGTTGAAGCGGCGGCGGGAGGTAAGACTGGGTTTCCCTGCTTAGGCTGCTCCCGCTGTGTCACGAGTCCGAATAAGAGTCAGGATCTAGTTGTGCTGTTAACTGTACAAACGGACCACCACGTTTGGCTCTAGTCAAGGGATAAAACTTCTCACTTCAGAAATAGTTTGCTGGATGTTCAACTTTGGGACATACCGTCTGTCACCAGAAAACATTAAGTAACAGTTAGTTCAGCTGGTGGTCTCTGGTTAGTCCTGGCTGGTAGTCTTCAAACTCACATGGAAATAGCTGCTTCAGATTGCTAAGATTCATTGATAAACACTTCCAGACCTACTCAGAAATGGTCACAGTAGACTCTTTGTACAATTAACATCACAAAAAAGATAAAGACATATCTTAAAAATAAGAATGTATGTGTCTTATTACATCTATAGTCACAGCACAGAAGTCAAGACGCCACAGGGGTGTGTTCTCAGCCCCCTCCTCTACTCCCTCTTCACCCACGACTGCTCCCCATCCATCCCACAAACACCATCATCAAGTTCGCCGATGACACCACCATTGTAGGACTGATTAAGAACAATGATGAGTCGGCCTACAGAGAGGAGGTCAAGCACTTGACTGACTGGTGCTCTCAGAATAACCTGGACCTCAACACATCCAAAACCAAGGAAATTATTGTGGATTACAGAAGATCTAAGTCCGTGCTCCCCACCCTCGCCATCAGAGGAGAGGAGGTGGAGAGAGTGGAGAGCTTCAAGTTCCTTGGAGTCCATATTTCAGCCGACCTCACCTGGACCACCCACACATCTGTTCAGCTGAAGAAGGTCCATCAGAGACTCTATTTTCTCAGGAAGCTCAAACAGTCTCACCTCCCCTGCCCCCTGCTGGCAAACTTCTACCGTGCGTCCATCGAGTCCATCCTGACCTACTGCTGCACAGTGTGGTCCACTAGCTGCACTGCTAAGGACAGGAAGGACCTGCAGCGTGTGGTGAGGACGGCAGAGAAGATCATTGGGACCACACTGCCCCCCCGCAGAGACATCTACACTGGTCAACTTCTAAAGAAGGCCAGAAACATCAGCACTGACCTCACACACCCCGGACACGCCTTGTTCTCCCTAGAAACATCAGCACTGACCTCACACACCCCGGACATGCCCTGTTCTCCCCAGAAATATCAGCACTGACCCCACACACCCCGGACATGCCCTGTTCTCCCTAGAAACATCAGCACTGACCCCACACACCCCGGACATGCCCTGTTCTCCCTAGAAACATCAGCACTGACCTCACACACCCCGGACATGCCCTGTTCTACCTAGAAACATCAGCACTGACCCCACACACCCCGGACATGCCCTGTTCTCCCTAGAAACATCAGCACTGACCCCACACACCCCGGACATGCCCTGTTCTCCCTAGAAACATCAGCACTGACCCCACACACCCCGGACATGCCCTGTTCTCCCTAGAAACATCAGCACTGACCCCACACACCCCGGACATGCCCTATTCTCCCTAGAAACATCAGCACTGACCTCACACACCCCGGACATGCCCTGTTCTCCCTAGAAACATCAGCACTGACCCCACACACCCCGGACATGCCCTGTTCTCCCTAGAAACATCAGCACTGACCCCACACACCCCGGACATGCCCTGTTCTCCCTAGAAACATCAGCACTGACCCCACACACCCCAGACATGTGCTGTTCTCCCTAGAAACATCAGCACTGAACCCACACACCCCGGACACGCGCTGTTCTCCCTAGAAACATCAGCACTGACCTCACACACCCCGGACACGCGCTGTTCTCCCTAGAAACATCAGCACTGACCCCACACACAACGGACATGCGCTGTTCTCCCCACTCCCACAAAAGATATTGCACACTCAAATCCAGAACCACAAGACTGAGTAACAGCTTTTTCCATCAGGCCGTCAAAGCCATCACCCCACCCCTAACCCAGCCCACCTGACATGGACTGACACCAATCCCCCAACCCCTCCCACATACACGTATATTACGATTTTGAACAAGTGATTTTATTTATTATTCTTGTTGTTTCTGTGTGTGTTGATTCTTGCTGTGTGTTATAGAGATAACCTCTATTGGTCAGCTGAAGAACTGCACTTTTTCTTACTTTCGACTTAATCAGCCCAGAAGACCAAATGCTGCTGATTGGTTGTGATCTGATCTTAATGTCTGATCATGTATTTTGATTTGTCTGAACATGAAAGATCAACATGAATACCAGAGGAACCAAACAAAATATATATCATTATCCGCTTTGGTGCAAACAAAAGTACCAAGTGTCGACACACTCCAACTGTAACTCAAGTTACACAACAATGCTGTTAGCGTATCTAAACGACCTCTGACCTGTGAGACTTTCCCAGCTAACGACCTCTCTCTGGCTCTGATCGCGGACGTAAAAAACCTTTTCGCCATCTTTGGTCACAACCGCATGGGCGGAGCCAGCAGGGATGCGGGTGGTGGGTTTGTGCCGCGTGTCGTATTCCAGATTCCACAGATGGACGGAGCCTGCAGCTGTCGAGGCAGAAACCAGGAGGCTATTGTAGAAAAACACAGAGGTGACAGGAGCGTCCGAACCACTCAAAGTATCCAGCAGGGCTCCGGTGGTCACCGACCAGATCTGACAAAAAAAGAAAAAGAAAAAAATGTTGTGTAGTTGAATGAGAGGGTTGTTCTTATGCAGCTGTAAGGAGAAAGAAAGATGTAAAAAAGACATTTATATCAACTTCTTCACCAATGTTCACCAAACAGTTTTATTCAATTCAATTTAATTCAGCTTTATCTAAGGGCCAGTCCCAATCCCCCCCTAGTCCTACTTTTTAGCCCTACCCCTAAATTGTGCGCGTTCCCGTGAGGGTAGTGGTGTCCCAATTCCTCTTTGCATGTAGGGCTAGTGGACATAACGAGGGCTAGTGTGTATCAATCTAGCCCTACAGAGCGAGGGATTTCAGATGCTGACTCGCCAACCGAGGGCCAGATAAAATTTCCCAGAATGCTTTACGTCATCATTTGCAGACTGAATCAAACAAAAAAACATGGCGGACATTTCTAATTTTTAGTGAATAAAATCAATATTTTGAGTTAGTTTCTGCATAAAAATGCATTTTGATTACATTTCTAGTGAGAAATATATATTTTACTTTCATAATATTCACTCGGTGAATGTACATAATCACTCGCTCGCTAGTTTTTTCAGATCTCGCCAGAATAAAGGCTGATTTATGGTTCCGCGTTACACCAACGCATAGCCTACGGCATAGGTTACGCGGCGACGCGTGCCGTACGGTGCGCTTCGCCGCGTAACCTACGCCGTAGGCTCTGCGTTGATTTAACTCGGAAACATAAATCGCCGGTGGCTCTTCTCATCCCCCAAAACATCGGAGCAAATTTCTTAACAGGCGTTATTTGGATAAACTGAGCCCAGGTTGGGGATCTTAATGGTTACTTTTACGCCTGAAAAAATATTAAAACTTAATAAAGTGGCATATTAACAGCACTACAGCTGAAATTAACACAGTTTTTAGCTCTGGGCTTCCTGATATGGTGTGACGTTTGTGCAAACGTAACTACGCAGTCGCTTACGTACCCGAACGTAAACCACGCAGTGACGTAGCAAGTGGTGTCCCAATCCCTAGGGAAGAGTGGTAGTGGGCGAGGGCTAGTGGTAGTGGGTGAGGGCTAGTGGTAGAAAGTAGGGGGTGTATTGGGATTGGCCCTAAATATCACCACTGTCATCTTCACTTCAACTTGTTCAACTTGTTCTAAATGAGTCAAATTAATACAAAGCCAATGTAATAATACGAATTATCGATTGCTAAGAAAACCAACAGATTGCATCAAGATGTTTCTTCCCCCATCCTAAGCAAGCACCAGGCGACTCTAGAAAGAAAAACTCCCCTTTAACTAGAAGAATCCTCTGGCAGAACCAGATTAAGGAAGGGGCGTCCATCCACCTGGACCAGTTGGAGGTTGAGAGGACAGAAAAGAGGAGAGAGGACTTCCAGGGGTCTGCCTGAAGCTGCCAGGAAAGAAACATCTCACAGATTTACAGAAATGTTAAACGCTTTCTTACTCTGATGAGCTGGTCTGCAGCTCCAGAGGCCAGTCGTCGGCCGTCCGAGGATACGCAGGCAGACAGAACGCTGTCGTCATGATGAAGGTCGAGGAATCTATCCACAGAATCGATGTTGATGTTGAAGAGACTCAGAGTCTGCTCACAGCCTGCAGAGCACAGGAAATGGTCAGCACCAAAGACGGTTACATCATGAATGTTTTCCTCAGGTTTATATGACGAAAAATGATGGGAGCTCTGCTCAAAACCATGTTAACAGGAACTGACTCCACCAAACCACAGTTAAGCCCAAAATAAGCAACAAACCACATATTGGTTGAAACCTACCCACCTCTGTTACCATAGGTTAGTTATTTTAGCTCAGTTTTCCACATATTAACATAACCTTTAACTCATAACAGGTCATTTTAGTGGGCATTGCAGAGAGTATTAATGAAACTAAGCTGTATGAAACCAGCACATTTTCTACATCACTGAGAAGGTTCCAGTTCTGCACAAGACGTCCTGTCTTATAAATAGTGTAATAGTCTTACAAAAAGGTGTAAATACCATCATTTACACAAACCCGCATAAATAGCTGTTAAGGTGCTATGAGCAGCCAAACCTACAGGGGGCAGTGTAACGAGAAGATAAAGTCATGCTAGCCAATCAGAGTCCTGGAAAAAACCATCAACAAATGACACGAGTAACTTCCAGTTACTTCCAAGATGAACGAGAGTCTTTCGTTTGGAGTGACAGAGAAGTGGAGTTACTTTTAAGTGTGACTTTAGATTCCAAAAACACAAGATGAGATGTTGATTTCCTGTGCGAGCACATGCAAATGGACTTGTCGGTGAATGATGGATGTAGTCTAGAAGGAGATTATCGGGAAGAATTGAAAAATTGTGGGACGCATCATCAGTAGTGCTCCTCTGGGTCATGGGGTGTTTCGGCCCTTTACACTATACACCCTCCCCAGAGGCGGCCAGCTGTAGGATGATCAGACCTCAGCTTGTGTCCCGAGCCCAATTAGCCGTGAGAGTCACCCATTGTCTAGTGGTGGACATCTCAGGGGACTATGCGTGGCAGGGGCGTCCTATTCCCTGAGTCAAGCCTAGACTGACCGCATACCTCCTGGCACATTACTTTGGGGCCCAGCTGGGGTCCTTTCTCTTCAGCCAGAGCCACTGGCTGCTTCTTTCTGCCGCCTCTGATGCAGCTTTGACGGCTCTGCGCTGGTTCTGGCCCTTAACCCCCAAGTCCCTCAGCAGTTTTGTGGTGGATGTTCCCACAAACCCCCGGCACCCAACCTCCACTGGGCGGACTTCCACGTTCCAGCCACGGTGTTTTGCCTCTGCGGCTAAGTCGGCATACCGCAGATGCTTCCGCTCATATGCCTCCTCCATGGAATCTTCCCAGGGTACGGTGAGTTCGATGATGTATACCTTCTTTAGGGAGGGGGACCAGAGCACCAGGTCAGGCCTCAAGGTGGTGGTGGCGATCTCTGAGGGGAAGACCAGCTGTTTGCCAATGTCTGCCAGCATCTTCCAATCACGTGCTAGGCAAAGCTGGCTTCTCTCCGATGGTGTGGAGTTGCTCCTGGTAGCTGTAGTCCCTTGACGGACAAAGGCCGTTGCCCATGGTGTTGTTGAGGTGGTAGTTGCTGGCAGAGATAGGGTGTTGATGCTAGATCGTTTTTCCTCCAGTGTGGCAGCAAGGCTCTTTAAGACTTGGTTGTGGCGCCAAGTATATCGTCCTTGGGTGAGGCTGGTTTTACACCCGGTGAGTATGTGATGGAGGGAGGCTGGCCTGGAGCACAGGACGCACCCTGGGTCTTCGCCAAACCACTGGTGGAGGTTGGTTGGTGTTGGGAGCACGTCGTAGGTGGCTCTGATGGCGAAGCTCAAACTCCTTGCCTCCATAGCCCATACATCCCTCCAGCTCAACTTCCTCTTTTCGACACCTTCCCACCGTGTCCACAGGCCCTGTTTGCCGAGGGAGACTGCCTTGGCGGATCTTGCCATCTCCTCCTGGCGCCGCACTTCCTCCACCACCATCTTCCTCCGTGCTGGAGCAGTGGCGTTTCTCCAGGCCGGGCGGCTGGTTGTTAGTCCAAGGCCTCCTCTTCCTTGCTGAACATTCCCCACGATGTCAGCATGTTTCAGAGCTGCTGTTGCCTCCTCCACTGCTCTTGCTGGTCTCCACTTGCGCCCAGTAGCCAAGGTTGGTGCATTTTCCCTGACCACCGGATCTTTGGATTCGTTCAAGGTCATCTGCAGTCGTGTTTTGGCACACTTGAACTCCTCCATAAGGCTGGTGAGGGGCAGCTTGAGGACACTGTCTCCGTACAGGCCTATGGTGGTGAGGCAGCGAGGGACTCCGAGCCACTTCTTAACGTGGACTGTGACTCTTCTCTCCAGCTTCTCTACTGTTGAGATGGGCACCTCATACACTGACAGGGGCCACAACACCCGGGGTAGTAGACCAAACTGAAAGCACCAGGTCTTTAACTTCCCAGGGAGTTGAGTGTCGTCAATCGCCTTTAGGCCTGCACTGATGTCATTCCGCAGTTGCTCCACCTGGTCTTTGTCTTTCAGGCTCGCATCGTAGAGCCTTCCAAGGCTTTTGACTGGCTGCTCAGAAACAGTGGGGATTGGGTCACCACCGATGAAGAACTGCACGTCCACAAGCACTCCCTTGACCACTGAGATGCTGCGTGACTTAGATGGTTTGAACTTCATACGGGCCCAGCTGATGTTCTCCTCAAGCTTCCTGAGTAGCCTCCTGGTGCATGGGACGGTGGTAGTCAATGTGGTGATGTCGTCCATGTAGGCTCTGAGGGGACGGAGGCGCCGGCAGGAGCCGAGTCTTTGTCCGCCTACGACCCATTTCGAGGCTCGAATGATAACCTCCATCGCCATGGTAAAAGCCAGGGGAGAAACGGTGCATCCAGCCATGATGCCTACTTCCAGGCACTGCCATGAGGTGGTAAATTCAGGCGTGGAGAAGCTGAATTGCAGGTCCTGAAAGTAGTCTTTGACCATGGTTGTGATGATATCCGGGATGTTATAGAACTCAAAGGTGGTCCATAGGAGCTCATGGGGCACAGAACTGAAGGCGTTTGCCAGATCCAGGAAGACCGCGTGGAGATCCCTTTTCTCCAGTTTTGCCATTTGGATCTGGTGCCAGATCATGCTGGAATGTTCTAGGCACCCAGAGAAGCCCGATATCCCTGCCTTTTGTACAGATGTATCGATGTACTCATTTTTGTGCAGGTACTCGGCCATCCTTTTTGCAATGACTCCAAAGAAGATCTTGCCCTCCACGTTAAGCAAGGCGATGGGGCGGAACTGGCTGATGTTTGTTGCGTCCTTCTCCTTTGGAATAAGGATCCCACCTGCCCTACGCCACGCCTTGGGTATGGTCTTCTTCTGCCACACTGTCCTCATGAGGCTCCAGAGATACCTACAGACATCTGGTGCGTTCTTGTACACTTTGTACGGGACTCCGTTTGGCCCAGGAGCTGATGCTGTTCGCGACCGATGGACGAACTTCTCCACCTCTTTCCACGTTGGAGGACCGGTCTCAAATTGATGTTCTGGGGGGTCGATTGGTGGGATGTCTGGAGGGATTTCCAGGCATTCATAGCGCTTTGGGTCCGAGTGAGTTGATCTCAAATGCTCCTCCAGGTCGTTCTTTGTTGTTGTTAGAACCCCGCTTTTCTCCTTGGTGAAGAGAGTCTTCAGGAACTTGAAGGGTTCTTTGTAGAACCGTGTTCGTGTTTGTTCTTTGTTCCTCCTTCTTTTCCGTGAATTCTCTGCCCTGCGGAGGGATGCCAGGCGTGTTTTGATGTCGGCTTGGAGGGCGCTTATGCCCTCCTTTTCCACCTCCGAGGCCTTCTTCCAGAGTTTCCTGAGTTGTCTCCTTTCTTGAACGAGGCGCTTGATCTCCTGTTGCCTCCTTGAGACCAGTGGAGTGGGAGCCTGTTTAGCTGCTTTCACCTCCAATACTCCAAAGCGTTCTGCTCCGTATTGATAGATGATGTTTGCCATTGTCTCCAACTTCTTCTCTACTGTGCCTCGAAGTTGTTGTAGGGACAGGGACAGGTCATTATTCACCGTTTCCCACAGCTTCTTCTCTGCACCGCCGGGCCACTTCACACGCAGTCTGTTGCTTTGGAGTTTCCGCTCGACTGCAGGTCGGGGAGTTTGGGTGGGTTCCACCGCTGATGTTTGTTCCACCACTAGTTCTGTGCTTGAGTTTTCCTCTTCCGTGACAGGGATGCTGATGTTCTCCAAGCTATGGTTTTCGTCCAGTTGGTGAACTTCATTCGACTTACTTGACGCTTTCCGCAGGAAGTAGAATATATAAATAAATAACTTTAGAATATAAAACAGGTAAAATACAAGAAAATATTGACGGTGGCCAAACTAATTGTAAACACAGGTCGCACACATGACGCTGGTGACGTTTCTGTCTCATAATGTGACGTTCTGAAGCCTAAATGTCCGTTTCCCTCTCTTTACAAGCAAACATGAAGACGGGGTTTTTGCAAATCTCCACTTTGGCCGGAGTTTTCACAAATGATCGTTTTTGGTGACTTTGAGCTTCGTTTTCGTGTAAACGAATGGCCAAAACGCATGAAAACACCACCGTTTTTGCTACATGTAAACAGGGCCTTAAGCACCCACCCAGTCACTGCCAGATTGTTCTCGTGTCATGCCTGACTTTCTGGCATTTTTCCCCAGACTGATCACCTGTTGCCGACCCTGCCTTTCCCGGACCTGTTCACCTGTCCCCGACAGTAACAATACCTGCAGAGTGGACTGGAGAAGCAACATTGATGCTGTTTAAAAGAAAGAGCAGACTTTACTTCCGAAGGAAGATTACGTCCTTCAGCATTTGCAGCAAGATGTCCAATATCTTCTACAAGTTCAATCACTTTTGTAGTCATCTGTTGGGGAGCAGCATCAGAACCACAGACTTGAAGAAACTGAACTGATAAAAAAAGGCTGGATCGGTTCTGTGGACTCTGGAGATGATTGAAGGAGGGTACTTCATAAAATGAAGATCATGGAAAACCCCGAACCTCCTCTTCACAACATAGTGATTCCTCTATTATGATTTTTCATTATTTTACTGCTGAGGACTACTGATCATCCCAGGTGACCTGAACTACAAATACACTGCATGGCTTTTATTTTTGTTTTGCCCATTTGCCAATTGTTGTATTGGGCAGAGTCACGTTCAGCAAAAATGGTGATGGATGCACTTTTGGTGTTGGCAGGAATCCAAATCTAGAAAGTTATACCTGCCAAGAGGATTTTTTCATCTTCAGTCACCAAAAGTAATGAAGGACAAAGAGGAAAGTCAGCAGCTGTTGGTTTACCCGCCTCAGAGACCTGCAACATGACAAATGAAAAAGCAGCATGTTTTCATTCTTTTGAATTTACAAATGTTTGTCAGTGTTTTATGCACAAACACAAACACCACTTCCCTGGTTGCTAAAGTCCTCAAAGATACACCTCTTTGTTAATTAGGAAAGCAGCATTTTTGTGGTCAGTTCGGTTCTAAAAGCCCTTTTTCCTTACCAAATATGTTAGTGGCATTATATGACCCTGCTGGCTTGACATTGGAGATGTGATGCATCTACATATGAAATTGCTCATAACTCATGATCACTACACGAACAGGCAGCAGGATAAAGGAAAAACATGATCTTGTTTGAGTCTCGATTTCTAATGCGACAGAGCTGGTAGGTTCAGAACATCATGAAAGCATGGGGATGCCTTTTATCCCAAGTCTGAGCTGCTGGTGCTGGCATCATGGTATGGGGAATATTTTCTGGGAAACTTCAGGCCCCTTAGTACCTTCAGATGTTTGTTCAAACACCACAGTCTATCTGTATAGTTGAGAACATTTCCATCATTTCATCACCACAGTGGACCATCTATTGGTGCTCACTGTCACCATGAATGATGTCTCTGAACTCATTTGATAAATGTACATACTTCAGTTGACAAAAGAGCAGCTTTGAGATGGAACAATAATTCAGAGGAATGAGATGCATCTCTGGAAAGAAAAGCAGGTCCAACCTGGTTCTAATAGAGTGGACCTAATAAAATGGTCAGTGAGTGGATATATCATTATTTTATGAGTTGATCTATTTAATAGTTGAATTTGAATTTTTAGTCGAACCATATTAGATTGGTTTGAGTCATCTGATAGATTCCATTTTGTTTATGTGAAGTAGGAATCTTCTTCACCTTATTCAAGGTGTTCCTCAAGGTTCTGTACTAAGAAATGTTTTTTGACAGTGAGACTTTGGGCCAATCCCAATACACACCCTACTTTCTACCACGAGCCCTCACTCACTACCACTAGTCGTAAAAATGAAGCCACAGGCGTAGGCCCCTTGTAATCTTCCCTAGGGATTGGGACACAACTTGCTACGTCACTGCGTGGTTTACGTTCGGGTACGTAAGCGACTGCGTAATTACGTTTGCACAAACATCACACCATATCAGGAAGCCCAGAGCTAAAAGCTGTTTTAATTTCTGCTGTAGCGCTGTTAATATGCCATTTTATTAAGTTTTAATATTTTTTCAGGCGTAAAAGTAACCGTTAAGATCCCCAACCTGGGCTCAGTTTATCCAAATAACGCCCGTTAAGAAATTTGCTCCGATGTTTTCGGGGGATGAGAAGAGCCGCCGGCGATTTATGTTTCTGCGTTAAATCGTCGCAGAGCCTACGGCGTAGGTTACGCGGCGACGCGCACCGTACGGCGCGCGTCGCCGCGTAACCTACGCCGTAGGCTCTGCGTTGGTGTAACGCGGAACCATAAATCAGCCTTTATTCTGGCGAGATCTGAAAAGACAACGACCAAGCGAGTGATTATGTACATTCACTGAGTGAATATTATGAAAGTAAAATATATATTTCTCGCTAGAAATGTAATCAAAATGCATTTTTAAGCAGAAACTAACTCAAAATATTGATTTTATTCACTAAAAATTTGAAATGTCCGGCATGTTTTTTTGTTTGATTCAGTCTGCAAATGATGACGTAAAGCATTCTGGGAAATCTTTCTAGCCCTCGGCCTGCGAGTCAGCATCTGAAATCCCTCGCTGTGAAGGGCTAGATTGATACACACTAGCCCTCGTTATGTCCACTAGCCCTACATGCAAAGAGGAATTGGGACACCACTACCCTCACAGGAACGCGCAAAATTTAGGGGTAGGGCTGAAAAGTAGGACTAGTGGGGGATTGGGACTGGCCCTTTGTTCCGAAATTATTGTTGGACGTTTCTGAGGATAAACTCACTGACAGTGCTTCTGCCTGAAGACAGGTGTGGTTGTGTGTGAAACAAACCTGGTAGAGGAATCCTTCCTCAGACACCACAAACAGTTTCTTTCGTTTTGGTGACATCACAGAATTCACCAGAGTCAGACTCCTGGAGGAATCCCCCAGCAAAGCCTTCACCATTCCAGTCCCGTTAACCGCATGAGAAATTCTGACCCGGCCAGAGTTGCACAGAGACACAACGGATTCCCCCAGAACCCCCAGAACCAGCGAGGCCTCCTCCCTGCTGCTGCTGAGCTGGAGCTCTGCTCCGTCTGGCCCCCACACCTTCACCTGCAACACCACAGCACATCTCAGGGGTTGGACAATCTTTTCAAATCTGCTAAATTTCCTTCCACGTGCCCGTATGAACAAGCCTAAAACATTTTTGTGATTACTAGCCTGTTAAATTTGATTGGTTGTTATTTTTTTTACAAAATTTTACAAAATTTGGGATGTTTTCAAATAATGTACCATCAGTGGTGAGCAAGTAAAGTTTTGTACCATTACATCTGATGACACAGGGGAAAGAGAAACTTTGGGCCCCACCCACTACATTCATTGGTGTATAACTTTGACATAGACATTGATTGTTAATAATTTCCTATCGTGGATTAATATTTTGAATTTAATTGAATAATGCTGTGATGCATGCTAATTTTACATTCAGTCTGCAAATTTGCCCAACCAACCGTATTTAAAGTGTGAATAGCGAAGCTGATACAGGACAAACAAAGGTGAAATGAGGACTAGTGGAAGTCAAACAAAGACTAGTAAAGCTTAAATCAGGGAAAAGCTGGGTTAACTAAGCCTTATTCTCTGATGCTTCTAGACCAATTAGGAACCACTCACGGTGGTCTGTTGGTAAAATTAACACCACATTTTCTTCATGGATGATTATGTTGTTAGGTCAGAAGTCAATGCGGCAGCAGGTGTTAAGTACCAGGCATTATGACAGCTGGAAAATGGCGTGTTTGGTAGATCATTTCTTTGTTGTAACAATGCCTCTTGATGTTGCCTCCGCATGTTCAGGTTCCAGGGCACGTGTTCCCAACACCAACGCAATAATCAATAGCAACAGCAAAATGAGCAGTTTTCCATTGGCATAGGAGATTTGAAAAATTTTTCGTGGATGCAACCCACATAGTCAGGTCTGCTGCGCATAACACAAATGCATGATCCTAACAAATGTGGCACCATTTAAAAGGGAAATAAACAGGCTTTCTAACGGCAGAAGATTTATGGCTAAGAAGCATTGTTACAACAGAGAAATAATCTACCAAACATTGTTTCCTTTTGTGTGCTAAGTCTATATATATACAGTTGAGGATGATTTTATTAGCCCCCTTACAAAATAGTGCTTGTTTTTCTAAGTGTTTTCCAAGTGATATTAACCAGAGCAAAATAAACTGAACACAGCTTTTTGTAGACTTTTTAGTTTTATTTTGGATGCTTACACTATTTTATATTCCACTCAGAAATGAAGATATTGTACAAAACACAAAAACTACCAGGGTCAAAATTATTAGCCCCCCATAACCTAATAGTCAATAGTGTATCCTTTTTTGCTGTATTGCTGCCTGCAGACGTTTGTTGTAGTTTACAACAAGTCTCTCACACTTCATTTGAGGAATCCTGGCCCATTCTTCTTTGGCAAATCTCTCCAGTTCCTCTAGATTTGATGGGTGCCTGGCATGGACATGTTTCTTTAGGTCACCCCACAGATTTTCTATTGGATTTAAGTCAGGGCTTTGTGCAGGCCATTCAATGACATTCACTTTGGTCGTCTGGAGATAGTTCTTCACCAATAGGGAGGTGTGTTTAGGATCCTTGTCATGTTGGAAGATGAAGTTTCACAGCTGACTGCCTAAGGTTCTCTTTCAAAATAGCCAAATATTTTTCTTTATTCATGATTCCATCCACCTTGACAAGATTTCCTGTTCCAGATGCACTGAAGCATCCCCACAGCATAATACTCCCACCACCATGCTTCACTGTGGGGATGGTGTTCTTTGGGTTGAATGCCTGTCCTTTTTTTCCCCAAACGTAAGCAGTATCCCTGTGGCCAAAGAGCTCTAGTTTAGTCTCGTCAGACCATTCCAGTATGAATAATCTTTCTCCAGGTTGTCTCGAACATACTGAAGTCTGGCTTGAAGGTGCCTCTTCCTCAAAAGTGGGGTTTTTCTTGGTCTGCACCCTCGTAGGTCATTCCTGTGCAGAGCTCTAGTTATGGTCTTCTTCCAGACAATGATTCCTGATGTGGCCAAGTCATTTGCCAGCGCCTTGGAAGTTAATCTGGGGTCTCTAGACACGTCTCTCACCAGTTTCCTCTCCAGTCTCTCTGAAATCTTTCTCTTTCTACTTCTGCCAGGCTTGTTCTGCACTGTGTTGCTGTCTTTGGAGCGTTGAATGATGCCTCTCACTCCAGTCCTTGACACCTGGAAACGGTTGGATATCTTTGTATATCCCTCCCCTGCTTTGTGGGCATCTATAATTCTTATTCTGAGGTCCACACTGATCTCCTTTGTTTTTGGCATGTTGCTTCCTCAACTGCCAGCTCCATAATGAGGCTTTTATACCATGTTTTGGCTTGAGTTAATTAACTTAACTGAATTGAGTGCAATCACCTGTTTGACCTGATTACCTTTATGCACATCACCTGTGAAGGTTAAGCACATCACTGCATAAAAGTGGCTTGTGTGATGACTTAATAAATGGTAATTTCTTAAAGGGGGCTAATAATAATGTCCCTGGTCATTTTAGCTTTTTCTTACATAATAATGTTTTGGTGCACAAATATAAATGTTTTGGCCCATATAATGACAAATTGTTCAGGAATGCTCTGTTAGAACCGCCTTGCTCTGCTAAAAAGGATCTTGCCAGAAACTTGAAAAAACTTAAAATTCCATAGGGGGGCTATATATATATATATATATATATATATATATATATATATATATATATATATATATATATATATGTATATATATATATATATAGTTGTCATGGAGGTCAATGGAGATTCACTCACTGTTGGATCCAGACCCTGGTGGTCGGTAGAGGAACCACAGATCTGGATTCTTTATCAGGTACACTTAGGGCCTGATTTACTAAAGGTTTGCGTGTGTAAAAACGTGTGCAAACTTGACATCACCCGCAAACCAAAGTGCCAGCTGATCTACTAACAGCGTGCAAAGAGGACTGCGCCTCTCAAATGAGCAAAATAGCACACGCTATTCATTTAGTACTTTTGCCCTGATGAATAATCAATATGGGGCGTACCCGCCAGAAATCGCTAAATACTGGGAGGGGAAAATGCAAATATGTCCATTTACCACGCGCAATGAGATTTACCAAGCCTGAAAGTTTTTGCGGGGATTGTGATTGCGTCTGTATTTAATACGTTCGAAAGGAAGGTGCTAATCTGCCCAGCATTACGCAGAGATGCTTGTTGGTGCCTGATTTGAGGAATGGGGTGGGGATGGCTCAACTTGTGGTGAGGATTCTCCACATGCAAAAGGAGAAATATTTTATTTGAATGTTAAATCGAGTATTATTCAGCAAAAGGTTGCCACAAGAGGCACCTTCATTTTTTTATTTGTGATAATAAATAAATCACGTGTTTTCATGGAGAAAAAAGTGTTTCTTATTGTGCGCCTACCTTGTTCTGCAGTTGTCATACCCCGGTGTTGTGCCGTATTCAGCACCCCTGCCGTGAAAGGCACCCCCTCGTCTGACAAAAATTATATTCTCATTCTGTGTCACGTTCTGTTTAGCGTCCAGTTTTGTGTTAATGATTCATGTTTAAATGCGCTCATGGATTCCACAATAGTCATACTTTCCCACAATCACAGTCACAGATAACAAAAATCGGGTAAATGGTTATTGATGTCATTAATTAATAGCCTGCTTACTGTGTTGTCTTCCATAATATTTGTCAATATATATAATATAAACGCCTAAGTATGTGTTTGTGTGAGTGTGTATATATAAATATATTGAAGTGTCAGTGTGTTGTTTTTTTTCTTGGTCTACTTATCATTGAATATACGAGGGGGTGCTTTTCACGGCAGGGGTGCTGAATACGGCACAACAATTTGCCTCTTCCACTAATATCTCTAACTCCAACTCGTCAAATTTCATTTTGCGCTCGCAAACCGTAAGACACGCAACACCTCATTTAAATACTGCGGTTTGCGCCTGTTATCAATTGCGCACGCAATCTTAGTTGATCACCCGCAAAACACACAACAACAGCACGTGCAAACTTTTTCAGTGCACACGCAATTTAGTACTCTTTATTTAGGATCTTAGTAAATCGGGCCCTTTGTGTACCTGACAAAGAAGTGTGTTTACACCAGGTTTGCTGGTGTGTCATGTACAGTTTTGTTCTGCCTACATACATCCCAAAAAAATGAAGAGAAGATGAATAATCTTTACAAAGCCATCAGTACTCCACTAGCTGTTTGGACCCTAAACATAACACTGTTAAACAATCTCCGCCCAGAATGACACACCTGTGTTCTGGTGTAGACAAACAGAAGCTGCTCCGACACATGAAGGTGCACCGACGAGGGGGCGGAGTCAACAGGTACCGCACTCTGGATGCAGAGCAGCTGTTGGCCGTTGATCAGACTCCACCTCCTCAGAGAGCCGTCAGCAGCCAATGAGAGGCAGTGGGCGGGGCTTTCAACCACCTTGACACACAAAACTGCAGCTGAATGACACAAATCAGACAGGAAGTTATTTATGCTTCAGCTGTTAGTTTTCTGCATGTTTTCTAAGTGACCTCAGAAGTGTTTTCATCAATAGGTCTTTTATACTTCAACATCACAGAAGAAAAACAAAATGATGTATCAGTGTCTTTAAACAGAGTGTTTAAACTGTAAAGAATTCACCTTTGCATCAAATCTGTAAACAAAAGGAAGCATATCTAGAAAATTACTGTCAAAGAACTACAATGATTCTTGTGGGTCCGTGTTTTTGTCAGAAGTTATACAATCAAGATGATTTGTCTTGAGATGATGTTTCAGAGATGGAATATACTGGGAGTCATTGGGAGCTGAGCTGACTGCTCAAAACAGCAATGACGCTCACACCGGGAGAGGGAAGACCAACATGGCTAGATGTGGATGTTTAAATTGTGTATGGGGATTAGAAGTTGTGGGTTTGTAGGTATTTCACAGGTTCAAAAGTTAGAGTGTGTGACATCCCCACCATCACAGAAAAATCATCCAATTTTAGCAGTGGCTTCTTGAAAACGATAAACCATCAAGACATGAATCTTGTATGTTGCAGTTCAATGTCTCCTGGCTGATCTGTTTAAAGTTTGAAACCTGCTTCTTCTGGAGAGTAAGCCAGAGATACAATGGTCCAAAGAGGGCAAGGTTTATCCTTTGTTTTAGCCAAGCCCCGTTCTTTTTCTATTGGAAAATTGTTTTGTATTTGTCTTTGTGGTTTTTGTAGATGCGACGTAATAAATCACTGCCAGCATTTTCACCGTTCAACTCTCAGACTGACCTGTGTGTCTCAGGGTGTGTTGAAGGTGGTTGTCCTCAAGGCTCCAGACCGCCACCATGCCGTCATCTGAACCTGCAACCAGTAGCTGGACCGCCACGCTGATGTCAACGCAGACCACACCTGAAAACACCACACCGGCTCTGACACGGAGCTAAACCCATAAAGTCTCAGTTGAGACAAAATGCGAAGAAATGTGCCAAAATAATGATCTTTTAGTATCCTTGCTGGTATTATTTCTGCTTTTGAGGGAATTTACGGGGTAAGAAACTAGCAGGCTGCTAAACAAATACACCAAATAACTGATCATCAGCAAACGTGAGCACTTTTCTAAAACCAGAAGTTCTGATGGTTCACTAGTTTACAGTTTTCAGGTGATTGCGAACACAAAACCGAAGAAAGGACATCAGCACTGATACCAGAGATACAATTACCGTATTTTCGCGACCATAAGGCGCAACTTTTTTTTTTTTTTTTTTTTTTAAATGTGCCGGGCGCCTTAAGAAACGGTGCGCCGTGTCTATTACCTGAATTACGGTAATGTAAGGCCGGCCATGAGAACGGTAAAGGGAGAAGGGGGCGGGTGAAGCTGAATGAGACCATCCACTGAGCTGTTTAATGCGAAACAGAAGATGAAAACTTTTAAGGATTTGCTTGATGTGTAAAGTGAAATAAAATACAATCAAACTAAGTTTTGCTCCCGCTCTATTTAAATAAGCACACTTGTTCTGCAGCGCGCGTGTGTTTTGCATGTCGGAACCGGTGACTTTCCCCGGTTAAAGCAGCGGCTGGAGCAGCGCGGTGATGGGCGCTGCTCCAGCCCGACTTCCTGGTTCCCCAAGCGGTCCAATCGACCTGGTTCCCGGCCGCTTTGCGAGCAGAGATTTCTGGGGTCTGTCTCAGGTCTGATCAGCTTCACCCTCCGAAATTTGCAGCCAAATCTGTCGGTTACAAACCCGGTACCGGACCCCGACATGCGCGGGTGTGTATTCGCGGCGACACACACAGATTCTCATTTATGTAGCGCTTGACTGGCGCAGCTGATGGACAGAAACCTATGGTGATTTTTAAAAGAAAAACTTTGCATAAGACGTTTCCAGCCGGAGTCATTATAAGGACGAATGGAAAGGGGGGGCTGGATGAAGGGATGATGATGATCAGGTGGCTGAGACAGGTCTGGAAATTCGGACTGGAGCTCCTGTCGGATACAAACCCCGACAGCGCGTGTGTGAGCGGGTCCAGCGCGGGGGAGCAGACGGGGAGCGGACCCGGGACCAGCGCGGAGCGGGACGCGGGACCCGGGACGCGGGACGCGGGACCCGGGACGCGGGACCCGGGACGCGGGACGCGGGACCCGGGACGCGGGACCCGGGACCGCCGCGGTCGGGATCCGCAGCACAACGCAGCACAACGGGGTATGAAACGTTTATTTTCTTACCTTTATTTATTCAGGGGTCTGTCCCAGGTCGGAACAACTTCACCCTGCGAGATTTTCAGGCAAATCTGTCGGTTTGATCTCTGGTAGCCTAACCAAGATGCAGAGGATGCGCTCAGGAGCCGCCAGGCTCCCGCCGCGGGTTTGCCGGGCCAGGGCGCACCATCCCCGGGGCAGATCCGGCCGAAATGCCGCTGGTCTTTCCCCGGGAGCCCTTGCTCCTATACAGGTGGGTGGCTTCGGTCCCAGCCGGTCCGAATAGGTCACATTCCCGGTTAAAGCCGCTGTGACGCGCGCTGCTCCACCCCGCTGGGGAGAGACGGGCTCTGCGCGGGGGAGGATCCGCACAACGGGGTATGAAAAGTTTATTTACTGTTGTGCAGAAAGTGACTGACACCGAGGAAATTCGGACTGGCGCAGCTGAATTAGCGGAGCTCTTTAATGCAGAAACAGAGGTTTTGCTCCCGCTCTATTTTTTAAATAAGCGCTTGTGTGCTTGTGTGTGCGTTCTGCATGTGTGTGCGTTCTGCAGCGGGTGTGTCTGTTTTCCGGCCGGCGTGTTTTGCGGCACGCGTGTGTGCAGCTCTGCTCTGTAGACTGCGCCTTTTGGGTCGGTGCGCCATATGTATGTTTTAAATCTAAAAATGACACACAAAAATGAGGGTGCGCCTTTCCACACGGTGCGCCGAATGGTCGCGAAAATACGTACTGCACATTTATTTGGGAATGATTCAAATTATTTCCTCTTTTAACTTAAAAGTAGTAATTTCTTAGTCAGAAGTTTCAACTGGAACTCCGGAGTTTAAAATTGCAATAAGTCATAGAAACCTCATCTACTCCAACTACTGGCAGCAACAAAGTAAATACTCAGCTAATCTTACTGTTTCAAACTGGGTCTTGTTTTATCACATCGGAGGTTGAACATTGAAATAACAGAAGACCTGCGGATGATGACAGTTATCCCACTACTAATTTTTGACTTTAAAGCAGCACAATGTAACTTTCAGCTTTTGTTGAGTTTGGCGGCTCCTTTTGACAAAAGCGGTAGTGCTTTACCAGAAAGAACACTACATTTCCCATGAGCACCAGCACATACTGCCGGAAAACTCCTGTCCCCGTCGCTGCATTTGTTTTGATAGTGAATGAGAGAAGACGGGACGGACTTTCAAAACTACTTTTCTGTTTTCAGCGTCATTTGCAGGATGGATAGTGAAGAGGTAATGTATCTATTTTTGGCTAAACAATATAATATGACGATGTTGAAAATCACTAAGTTCAACTTGGTTTTATTAGTGAAGTCACCCCTGCCCCTCTGTGCTGTTTCAGCCAGATAATGCTCCCCAAATTACTACTCTACCTTTTTCCTGTCACGTTTTTTAGAGGGACTTCGTCATAAAATAGTAGTCCAACATACTTACTGACAAAATAAAAAAATACTTTATAATCTGTGAATAACTGAATGCCCATTCCTTATATTTTGCAGATCAGCCATGCACAATTTTACAGTTCTCAGGAAAAATACTAGAAATGTTCTATACATTTTCTTTGCATTGCATTCTTTCCTCTAGTGCTGTAATTCAATCCAATTGTATTATCATTTTAGCTTCCTCATTGCGAATTACACAATTTTATGATCACTATTATTATTCTATTATTATTATTTTTTCGCCTCCTCGGATAAAACTTTTATTTTCTTAGTTTTTTTCGCTGCTTCGGCCATGATACCAGCTTCTGCTGAGCTCTGCGCTCCACGCCCCGCCCAGCTTTGGTCTGGACTACGAATGGGGAAGGAGGGGGAAGTGACGTATGCCGTAAAGCGGTCAAAGCCGTAAAAATGTGTAGTTTTTTAGTGTGGCAGGGTTCCTACCATGCTCCTCAAAGTTACATAGTGCCAGTGAAGGCGATACAGACCCCTCAGACCATGACAGAGGTTCATTAAACCTGTTGGAAGTTAATGTACCATCACAATGACTCTGGAAATATGATATTAAGGTGGAAAAGTTACATAGTGCTGTTTTAAGAAAATTTATGTTGGAAACCTGAGGGATCAGATACTGATGACGAGAATCTGCCCAAGACTATTGGCCAAGGGACAAAGAGCTTTACTGGCTTCAAAAGGACACTCCTACTCTGGGTGTTTTTATTGGTGTTTATTAGTGTCTTATTGGTTTTATCGTCTTGTGAGCAAGAGGAGAAAAGACATTGCGAAAAGAGGGATTATGACATGATTAACTAATGCAGGGATAGGCAACTGTGGTCCTAGAGAGCATGTTTTAGATGTCTCCTTGCATCACCACACCTGATTCTAATTAATGGTCATCATCAGGTTCTCATCAAGGTCTGCACAAGTCTGTTAATGACACAGTCCTTTGAATCAGGGTGTGATGAAGCAGGGAAACGTATATAACATGCAGGACTGTG
The DNA here is from genome assembly GCF_033807715.1 of Cololabis saira. Taxonomy (NCBI): domain Eukaryota; kingdom Metazoa; phylum Chordata; class Actinopteri; order Beloniformes; family Belonidae; genus Cololabis; species Cololabis saira. The sequence continues at coordinate 6,250,166 of NC_084599.1, read as the reverse complement.
GCTCTCTAGGACCAGGGTTGCCTACCCCTGGATACGCAAGTTGTCAGATCCTTTTATATTTTACATATACATCTTATAATTCACGACCTCGTGCTGCTTGCCCTTTATTTTCTTCTGTTTTCCTTATTTCGTGCAATGTGAAAATGCTTTTTCAAATAAAATTAAAAAAAAACATGTGTAGGCTATGCCAATTTTAGGGCGCACCTCCGTGGAGAGCAGTCAGTGTATGATGCAGCGCCCCCCCCGGCTGCTGCAGGAAGCTGCACTTTGGGATGAGGACCGGCTCTGGACATGCCAGGAACCAGTCTTCGCACTGGCTGCACAGCTGGCCAATCAGAGTGGGGAAGGCGGCGGTCAGGGCGGAGAGACGGGCCAACAGCTCGGAGTAAAACAGGGACTGGTCTGGAAGCAGAAACGGCAGCGGGCCACTAATTAATTAATCAATTAATTAATTCATAAATTAATCACTCACTGAATTATTTATGCTTGGGACTTCAAATATGAAATATGTCTTTATTTGTATTGAATTAAATTTCAGATATGCAGTTCCTCTACTGACCACTAGGGATCTAACACTGAATCAAACTCTGCTGACCCCAAACAGTTCAACTTCACAGCAGAAATAAACATTTACAGTTTACAGGACACAAAAGTCTGTTTTGGTTTCCATCAATGACAACTGTGGGGCAACATTTTATTAAACTTATCAAGTTAAGACTATCTCAAACCTCAAATCTATGCATAATTAGGGGAGCAAGCCGTTGCACAGCTTTGGGGTTGCCACTGCAAAAGCTTGATCACCTCTATGTTTGAATCTTGCCTTTCCATTTAAAACGTCAACAATAAAACAACAATAAAATCTTAAAATCAATTTCGAATCAGATGAGAAGCCAGTGGAGGGATGCCAAGAGTGGAGTGATAAGAGCTCCACAAGCTAGCTGTCTTAGCTTAGTTTAGTACCTACTAGCCTATGCTCCTTACTAACATTTTTAGGTGATTTAATCCGTCCATCCATTCCTACTTTTGTCATTTCTGTAGCAACATCTGATGACTCTGATCGACTGTCTGATTCACTGGGCCATCTGTGTTTCCTGATGTACCTAGCTAGCATTGCTGCAGAACCTGTTGAACTTGTTCTAGCACTCTAAAGCTCGCACCTAGAGACCTCCTACTTTTTATCCTTGCATGGAAAGCCTGTTACAGGGGATTGTTAGTACAGTAATAGCACAGCCTTCTTATGTTTACTTTTTTTTTTAATATAGTCTGTTGGGTCGTTATTAACATCTCCCACTCCAGCTTTACTAAAAGTGCCAAGTACATACATTGATTACAGCTAACCATTTGATACCACAGGCTACAATGTAGTTGATGCTCAAAAAGAAAGAAAAAAGCACAGTCCATCATTTTTCATAAATTAGGAGTTTTATAAAATTTAACTCACTGAGGTATATAGAAATGAACCCCTGTACGGTTGACACGGAGACTGACTCAGTTTTGGATTGATCCCCCTAGGGGTCAGCAGAGGAACTGCATGGGTTGAGTTGGTACTTGTGTGTCACCAACCTATATGACTGTCCAGGGGGTCCAGGCTGGGCCTCATCAGGACCAGAGCATCCCGGATCAATCCAGTTTCAGTACAATCCATAAGCTGGGAGCACTGGTCCAGGTCATTGATCACACTGGAAATGCCACAAACTCTGCTTTGACTGTACAACCACTCAGCTTTGCCTGAAAACACATAACAACTCTTGAGACATTTGAAATACTGGAAACACCCAACACACTGAAAACACTGGACACGCTGGACACACAATTTTATTTATTTATGATTTCTGGCTTGGCTATTTGTTTGTAGCTCTACAGCTTGAAGCTGAGTGCTGACTTTTAATATTTCTTCCTTGACTACAAACGCTTTATTTCTGTTTTGTCTTCCGGGCATGGACAAAATTCTTGAACAACCATTCTTGATTTTGATCAATGAATTAGATCCGCGCTTGAGTCGGATTATAGAGCGTATTTGCCTGTCCGGCGCCTCAGAAAGGGGAAGCAGTACTCTGTCAACACTGTTTACGGTCCAGGGGGGGAACTGTTGACCTCGACTGGGGACATTGTCGGACGGTGGAAGGGATACCTCGAGGATCTCCTACACCTGACTGACATGCCTTCCATTGAGGAAGCAGAGGCTATGGACTCTGGGATGTACTCGTCCATCACCCGAGCCGAGGTAACTGAGGTAGTTCGTAAGCTCCTCAGTGGCAGGGCACCGGGGGTGGATGAGATCTGCACTGACCACAACAAGTCTCAAAATTGCATGGAACAAGGGCAGTGGCTACCTTGGAACCTGGAGTGACAAACCGGGATGTTTGTCCCTCTTTTTAAAAAGGGGGGCCATCTTTGGACCATCTCTATACCCTCTGCAGGGTGCTTGAAGGTTTATTTATTTATGAATTTATCCAACCAGTCCACATGTGTTTTGTGGATCTGGAGAAGGCATTTGACCGTGTCCCTTGTGCCATTCTGTGGGGGGTGCCCAGTGAGTATGGAGTCCGGGGCCCTCTATTAACGGCTGTCAGGTGTCTGTATGATCGGAGCAGGAGTCTGGTTCGCATTGCCGGCAGTAGATCAGACTTGTTCCAGGTGCATGTTGGACTCCGGCAGGGCTGCCCTTTGTCACCGGTCCTGTTCATAATTTTTATGGACAGGATTTCTAGATGTAGCCAGGGGCCGGAGGGGATCCAGTTTGGGAACCAATGATTTCATCTCTGCTTTTTGCATATTAGGTTTTCCTGTTGGCTTCATCGGACCGGGACCTTTAGCATGTGCTGGGGCGGTTTGAGGCCGAGTGCGACGCGGCAGGGATGAGAATCAGCACCTCGAAAAACGAGGCCATGGTTCTCCACCGGAAAAGGGTGGCTGCCTTCTCTGGGTAAGTGAAGAGATCCTGCCTCAAGTGGAGGACTTTAAATATCTCGGAGTCTTGTTCACGAGTGAGGGAACGATGGAGCGTGAGATTGACAGCGTCCGCAGTTATGCGGTCGATGTACCGGACCGTCGTGGTGAAGAAGGAGCGAAGTCGAAAGGCGAAGCTCTCGATTTACCGGTCAATCTACGCTCCCACTCTCCCCTATGTCATGAACTTTGGGTAGTGACCGAAAGGACAAGATCGCGGATACAAGCGGCCGAAATGAGTTTCCTCCGCAGGGTGGCTGGACATTCCCTTATACCTCATTTCCACCAAAACCAGTTCCAGGGTTGGTTCTGGGCCATTGCTGTTGCTGTGAACATTAGTTATATCGCTGTAGACATCAGTTACGTGTCTGCCTTTGCATTGGCGCGAAAATCAAAATAACAACTATGAATGACTTTGCGATTGTACAGCTGCTGTTATGGTTTACAGGTTACCTATTATGGCATTTAATGTATATTTTAAACAGGCCATGAATGTCTTAAAAACACGCTTTTGATTGTTTTTTCTAAATAAATTAGAAATTCAGTCTCTGGGCCATGTCTTTATTTTTACCGTTTCTAACCTCATTATCTATGTGGGATTCTGAATGGGCGGGGCTATGATAATGAGGCTCTGAGCTGATTGGCTGCCTGACGCGATGACGCGATGATGCTAATGACGCGATACACCGCTATGAAAAAATGGTGGAAGCTCCGGCCGGCGGAGTTAAGGCTGATTTATGGTTCTGCATTACACCAACGCAGAGCCTACGGCGTAGGGTACGCAGCGACAAGCACCGTAGGCTACACCGTACCCTACACCGTACCCTACGCCGTACCCTACGCCGTACCCTATGCCGTACCCTACGCCGTACCCTACGCCGTACCCTACGCAGTAGGCTCTGCGTCGATTTAACGAGGAACCATAATTCAGGCTTCATGCGAGCTAGCGTCAGCGACAAAATCAATTCCATTGCTTTATTTTCTATTGGACTGTCTTAACTGGCAACCAACAACCCAGCTGAACCCAGCTGAACATTTGTCGAACGCCCTGCTTCTATTTTCCTCCTGTCGCTCGCGTTGAAAGCCGGTTGAAAGCGCTGTAGGAAACAGTCATGATGAGGAACGGCTGATCCAGTTAGTTGAAATGAGAAGTTATCTCTATGATTCCTCCTCATTTCACTACAAAAACCTCAATAAAGTGGCAGCTGCTGGAGGGAGATGGACAGAGAGCGTCCAATGTCACGCAGTGTGATGCGATAGTTGGACACTTGCATGCAGTTACACGGTTTTATAGTTGTGGGCGTGGTTTGCATTTTGGTTACGTAACGAAAATGTGCAGAATCTGAACGGCTCGTAGAAGTCACATGACAGTGGATGACTCATCCGGGCGGCTGTCCAGACACTGCAAAATCTGGTTGCTTTCCTCCTTCTCTGAGTTGGCAGGCTGAGGGGAGACCACTTTATATATTTTAAAGCAAGAAAAAAACTTGTTTTTCATAATAGGTCCCCTTTAACGCTGCTTCATTGAGATCAGAAAAATGCAGATCCAATGTCTTTGTCATCATCAACAGGTTTTCAGCGCACGGCGCTTATTTGAAAATGACGCCGTCTCGCAGTCTTTCTATTGCCGTTGGTCTTAACAACTCTGTCCCCCTCTGCCTACGTAACCAGTTCTTTATCCACCCCAGCAAAGAGTTGGTGCTACCGTGGAACCAGTTTTTCTGGCGTGGAGCCAGTTCTTTGTCAGTGGAAACAGAAAGCCCGGTTCCAAACTCAGCACTGCCCCAGGATCAGCCCTGGAACTGGTTTGGTGGAAAAGGGGTATTAGAGATAAGTTGAGAAGCTCAGTCACCCGGGAGGAGCTTGGAGTCGAGCCGCTGCTCCGTCACATTGAGAGGAGTCAGCTGAGGTGGCTTGGGCATCTGTACCGGATCCTCCTGGATCCTCCCTAGGGAGGTGTTCCAGACATGTCCCTCCTCCCTAGGGAGGTGTTCCAGACGTGTCCCTCCTCCCTAAGGAGGAGTTCCAGGCAGGTCCCTCCTCCCTAGGGAGGTGTTCCAGGCATGTCCCTCCTCCCTAGGGAGGTGTTCCAGGCATGTCCCTCCACCCTAGGGAGGTGTTCCAGGCATGTCCCTCCGGGAGGAGACCCCGGGGAAGACCCAGGACACGCTGGAGAGACTATGCGTCACGGCTGGCCTGGGAACGTCTCAGACTCCCCTCTGAAGAGCTGGAGGAAGAGCTGGAGGAAGAGCTGGAGGAAGAGCTGGAGGAAGAGATGGAGGAAGAGATGGAGGAAGAGTTGGAGGAAGAGCTGGAGAAAGAGCTGGAGGAAGAGATGGAGGAAGAGGTGGAGGTAGAGCTGGAGGAAGAGCTGGAGGAAGTGTGTGAGGTGAGGGAAGTCTGGGCATTTCTGGTAAGACTTCTGTCCCCGCAACCTGGTAACGAATTAACGGATGGACTGATTGACGGATGGACGGATGGATGGATGGATGGATGAAATTCAGCACTGAGATCCAGTGAGACCAATACTGAAATGTTGCCACTATCTGTTGGAGCGAATATCATTAAAGGCCTATGCAGGAGCTGTCTCAGTGCTGTGATGTGTCCAGAAAACTGGAAAACATCAAACTAGTCCTTCAGTGTATGGATGTTATACAGCTGTTGAAAGACAGCTTTTGTTATGATTGTACTAAGAAAGAGGAAGTTTGATACGAGCCTATAGCTGTTCATGAGTGACCTGTCTTGACTGTTCTTTTTCAAAAGTAGCTTAATGACGGCTGTTTTTTTTAGCTCTGAGGAAAGATACCTGAAAGCAGACATGTATTTACAGTGTCTAGCAGTCTTGGGGACATACAATGTGCACACTTTAAAAAAAAAAAAAACCCTGTTGCCAGACTATCAAGGCAGCAAGTGGTGGAGTTCAGGGGTCCATTTCACAAAGCAGGTTCAACAAACTCCCAGTCTAATCCTGAACTCTCAGTTGATCTACTCTGAGATCGGAAACTCTGAGTTTTCGGTTCCAGAACAGCGGATTTGAGGTAATTTACTCAACTCTAAGTAGTTTCACCTGGAGTTACAAGCGTGCGCCACAACTATAAAAAGCCAGTATCTATAGAGCCCTGATACAAGGATTCACCATGGCAACCGGCGACAACAAAAGATACACATACTTTTTCTTTTTTTTTAAACTTTATTTAACATTTCAATTTACAATATCCCTTTGAGGAAAAATTAGTTTGCATCTGAAGATCCACATACTTCACGCCGTGTCCTTTTTCAGCCGAATGGAATTAGAGATTTTAATGCGCGCATACGGCGAATTTGAACAAGTTTTTTGAAAAAAAGAGTAACACCGCAGCACAGAATATAATATAAAATTAATTTAACAGATCTTTACATCATTCAGCTGCAATCCTGTGGAACTCCTCCTTGGTGGCTTGGACAGGTTGATCATAAACCTGTCCAAGCCACCCGTCCCTTGAAATACGGAATTGTTCCGTAATTGGGAATTAAAAGTTGCGTTACGTATTGCAGTGTTTCCCAACCCTGGTCCTCGAGGCCCACTGTCCTGCATGTTTTAGATGTTTCCCTGCTTCAGCACACCGTGATACAAGTGGCTGTGTCATCAACAGAAGTGTCAAGACCTTGATGACAAGCTAATTAGGACCATTAATTAGAATCAGGTGTGATGATGAAGGGAAACATCTAAAACATGCAGGACATTGTGCCCCGAGGACCAGGGTTGGGAAACACTGTCGTATTGAACCAATACAGACACATATTATGCTCTTATTTATTTATGTAATAATATACAGGTGGAGGTCGGAAAATTTGAATATATTGCAAAACTTAATTCGTTCGTAGTAAATTCAACTTAAGGTGAAACAAATATTATTTCCCACTACATGCAAAGTGAGATATTTCAAGCCTTTATTTGTTATAATTTTGATGATTATGGCTCACAGTTTATGAAAACCCCAAATAAAAAATCTAAAAAAATTTGAATATATTATGAAATCATTAAACAATTCAATCATTAAAATTATAAAAAATAAAGGATTAACATATATTGCTCTGCGAGTACTGAGACTATGTAATATACATGTATTACGTGGTCTGATAACCATCTCCCGACGAATATTTATTGAGCTGCGCATTAATTCTGCACCTTCATCAATTGTGTCTTCATCAAGGACATGCCATGTTCGTGACAATGGACTTCTAATATACTGACTCTGTTTTTAATGACAGACGGCAGAACTTCGCCAAAACTCGCCTGCTGACAGAATGAATGAGGAAATCAAATATGCGTGCGGCTCTGAAAGAGGCGGAGACGGAAAGAAACTCCAGGTTCATTCATATAAACCTGGTCCCGACCAGGTTAGGTTCAGAGAGTCTGTTACTACGGTAACTGACCGAGAGCTTAAGTTACCTCTCTTTGTGAAACAGGCTAGAGTTACCTCTCTTTCTCTGGTTTGAGTTACCTCCCTTTGTGAAACGGAAAACTCAGAGTTTCCCTCATTTCAGGGTTAACAGACTCAGAGTTTTCACTAAACCTGCTTTGTGAAACGGCCCCAGGTGGTGTATGATGTCATCCAGGTTTTATGAGTGATTGGACAAAATTGTGTCCATGGTCTCTCTCAGTGGACACAAGCAGAACAAATCATGCACCTAGCATAGGAGCACTGACTGAGTATCTGATTTTTTTAATTTTGTCAGAGAAAAGCTAGAAACACTGGGCAAGCTGGACAAAATGGACATCCTTGACATCACTGGGAACTGATCTCAGTGTCCCAGCTGGACAGAAAGATTCAACTGACACCTACTCCCTACACAAACTCCCTCCCCCCTGTGCCTCCGACACACCCCCTCTGGTACGGGAGCCAGCAGGACCAAAAACAAGCGGCGCCGGATTGAAATCACTATAAAAGTCGATTGGAAAACAAATACAACGCGGAGCCGTGTGTGTTGGTATTTGTTCGTGTCTGCGTGAGAAAAACAAGAAAACACCAAGATACAACAATGGAATCACAGGTAAGATACCATGTTACTCATTCAAATGTCCACAGACGCAAATTGTCGAGACTGACAGAGCCAGTGGTCCTTCGTGTTGCCGTACTTTGGGAGGCGGGGAGTAGGTGAGGACTGTCCAATCACTGACATTCAAGCAGATTGACCAATAGGTGCCGTTCGGGCCGAATGGCGCCTATTGGTTGACCTCTTTGCAGGATTACAGCAGATAGAAGAAATATTTTCTTTTGGTTCTTTTTGCTAATCATATTTCATAGGTAACACTATTGGGCCATAACAACCTTATAAATTATTTTGATAAAATGTACAATATGTAAAATCGTAGACACTAGCTTTAAAGTCAACCAGGTGTGTTGTGGTGTGTTTTGCATTGGGGTTTTAACGCTTTTCCTACTTATCATACCTATGACCTCCTGTTGTAGTTCCTCCCACAGGTCAGCGTGCAGTAGGTGATGCGGCAGCTCCTGCAGCTTCCTGGTGTTAGCTAACCCTGGTGCGAACCACAGCGGCTGGGCCGGGACCTTTGGCAGCACAGAACCAACCAGGATTCAGAGAGAATCAAACAGGCTGAGGTGGTAAAAGTTTTCTATTGAAATTGCACAAATGTATTGTTTTTGCTGTAATATTTTTTTTATGTTATTTTTTTTATTCAATTTATGATGCAACTTTGTTTTTTCATTAGAAAACTCACAAAAGTGGAACAAAAAAGTGGAAATTTCCAGTTTTGTGTTCCATATTTGCTTATATTTCCTAGTTTACACTGAAAATTCTCAAGTTTATGACACTCCTATAATTTTTCATTTATAAAATTTTAGGTTTATAAAATCAGGAATTGTAACTTTTCTGATTCCTTTTCATGCAGTTCTTATTTGTACATATAACTGAGTACTGTGGGCAAAGTTTTCATATTATACTGCATTGTCAATCAAGAAGGTTTTGTTCACAAATTTACAGGATACAACCTTTTGGTTTCTGTTAAAAGTTTTTGAATTTACAAAGTCAGATAATCAGATAATCAACTCCTTTTACCCTTCTATCATGTGATATATTTCCCTCAAACTGACTTCTGTGTTGGTTAGCGAGGAGATAGCAGAAGAGGATAACACACTCCCAACATTTTGTGGTGAGACAATCTGGAGCACCACCAGGGTCCATATAGGACAAAAAGGAGTACACAGAACCAACAGCAATGCTGCTAATAAAAACCCTGTTTTTTGCCATGGCTGAGAGTATTTTAGGAGGAGGTGCTGTGTGGATCAATGAAAAAAGCAACCAGAGACATGGCAAAAAGGAGGCTCCAAGGGATGGTAATAAAACACTTGGATTGACCTGGATTCAGTGCTGAAGCAGCTTCAAGACTTCACCTGCTGCACAAGCAAGAGACCGGAAAATCAGGGAACTAAGAATGCACACTACACTAGGAAAAGCTCTACAAGGAAAGGAGGGTCACATTAGACAGCCACAAAGAAAAAACATTTAAAAAGCCAGAAACTGCCACTAATCGCAACTTTATTCTTTTTTCCTTTTTTGTTTGGTTTTTCCCAATGCCATTTCTTTTAGTGCAGGTAGGTTTCTTAGACGACCCTCACTTGTTTCCTCCGTCGGCTGAATCATCAATACCTTTCTGTCAGAAAGCAGCAGCGACAGACCCGGAAGATTCCCCGGCTTCAGCTTCCCCGACCAGCGTCCCAGGAAATACTCCGCCAGGATGCTGTGACTCCGCCGGCGTCGCTCCAATGTCAGATAGCGGGCTTTAACTGCCTCTGCAAAATGTCTGAACAGAAATGTTAGAGCATTATATCAGAAAAATGCGGTTTTGGATTCATTCCCATCAATCAAAAAGAGTTTTACACTGGAATCTGATTTGTGATGTGAAAGACCAAAGATCAGACTGACCTTTTTCTTTTTCAACTGCCAGCTCAGTGAGGTTTTTTTGTCTCAGACTGCTCATCTTTCCATTGTTACAATCTGTGGAGTCTAGGCGTTAAACCGCTAAAAGGCTCATGTTGGCATAATGCTGCAGCCGGTAACTACATCCATTTTTTGTTGTAATCCATTTTCCAATTAGATCACTTAACTGTTTAATGTAATCCTTATAAGATTGTAACAGGCTTTCTACTTGTCTTAACCAAAAAAAAAAATCCCTGGACAGACTACAGACAGTTCAGAACTCTGCTGCCAGGATTTTAACCAGAACAAGGACATTTGATCATGTTACACCCATTTTAGCATTGGCTGCTGCTATGTTTTATGATTAATTTTAATTTTAATTATTTTTAAAACACTTAATGGTCTCTGTCCCTCTTATTGATCCTTAATAAGACATTATTAGTCTTTATTATTTAATAGTTTTTTTTATCTAGTCTGATCACAAAGCTAAAAACAAAGGGGGACAGAACCAGAGAAATCATCTGGATAAATGAAGATAATGTAACACCAAAGTCTTATTGTGACTTTTTCAACACTTCACTTGTGCAACGAGATGTAAAACTGTTCCTATCACTAGTCAGATCTCTTACCGGTTGTTGAACGTGATGGCAGCAACTCCACTGGACCACCGCTCCTCCAGCTGATCCTTGAGGTCCCACCTGAGCCGAGCCCAGAGGATGGGGGGCAGTCGGATCAGTGAGGGGGTTGGGGGTAGGGAGTATCTGTACACCTCACTGATCACATCATCGTCCAGGGACAGGACATCACGCAGCTCCGCCTCCAGCAGACCTCCCCTGTGGAGAGACCGTGTCCTACTGGTCAGGGGCCTCATTTATAAAGCTTGCGTGCGCACAAAACAGGGCTTGAAAGATGCGCACGCCACCTTCTATGCAAAGGTTGGGATTTAAAAAAAAAAAACTAACGGAAAAATGAGCGTATCTTTACGCCAGCCCTGACCCTCCAGTAGGAACATTCTTAAGACATGGGGAACTGGCGACGCAGGTGGTGAGGTGGTGAAATGAAGCCAGATTCATGTCATACTGTTAATGTCATCACATATCAGACTTGTAATATAATAGCGTCTGGTGCTGCTGCTGCTGCAGTCACCGTGCCAGGACGCGCCATGCCGTGCCAAAAAGTTATTGCCTGCCAGAATCTGATTTCTCCCCTGAAAATGGGTCTTTTTACCTGCCAAAAATTGATTGAAGGCCAAATACAGTTAATGAAAAGTTGTTTCTGCCTAAATATGACTTGATCTCATTCTTGAGCTTCATACTCTGAAAATCTGACATTTTAGCGCTATCGCTCAACGGGCTGCTGTGTGCGCTCCCGCGGCCAGGAATCAGATTCTGGCAGGCAATCACTCGCTTTATTTTTGTTAGTGATGCCACTACTGTGACCACCAAATAATGTGGTTTTCCTGGCCTCCACCTCATCCACAACATCTCAGTCTCAGTCTCCGTGAAATTTAGTGGCACGGTTGCCCGGCTCGACACGTCTCATTCATCCTGACGTGCAGCAGAAACAGACTGCAGGAAGCCGCTGCGCATGCTCAGCAGGCTCATTTATATGTAAATACAGTCATGAACTACTTTGCATTGCCCATTTATGGTATGAAGTGGGCATGTAGAGGGCGGGATATGAGGCGAATTCACCTGCGCAACCTTCCAGCTGGACTGTGATTTATAAAGCGAACGTTGCATGCAGATGTGCGTGCACGCGGTTTTATAAATCCGGATTCTTTTTTGCGCCAGCCATTTTCGGCTTTTGGGTTTACATGCACTTTTAGTATGAATCCTACACACTCTTTTATAAATGAGGCCCCAGATGATGATGAAATCAGGCTGGGGTTTGAAATCACTCCCTTAAGGCTACATAGTGCACTATAAAAGGTTGCTATTTGTAGGGGTGTTCTGATGTATTACATAATATAAAAGTAGTGTACAATAGTGTAAACTCAGTGACTGTTTTGATGTCTTCCAGGTTTCCGGCCACATCACAGCAATGAGACAGCTCTAGTAAAGGTCCTTAATGACATCCGCTCCAATACAGATAGCGGCAACATTTCAGTCTTGTTCTTACTGGATCTCGGTGCTGCATTCGACATGGTCAGAACACCTTGATAGACCAGTTGAAGAACTAGATGGGACTTTCTGGCACAGCACTTGCCTGGAGTCCTAGAGTCTTGTCTAAAAGGCAGGGACTATTTTGTGTCTTTAGGTAACTACAAATCGGAGCTAACAAAAATAACATGTGGAGTTCCTCAAGGTTCAATTCTGGGCCTTCTGTTGTTTAGCATCTATATATCCCCACTCACTCAAATTATGAAAAAAAACAACAACCAAAAATCAAGAGATCAAGAGACCCGAGTCCTCACTAAGATTGATCCAAAATGGATTGATTAATACGTAATCGATGCATTTTGTAATCTGTTTCATCTTTGTGACAGCAATAATGCTATTAAAAGTTCCCAAAACGTTAAACCAGTAGTGTCTGAAAGCTCCCTCCATAGTTCACTTTACAGAATGCCCCTATGTTGAGACTGTGAAGTAGTGCTCCCCATAGTGAGTAAAGAATAATTATACATTTTCCTGAGAACTTAAGATCTTTGACATGTTCCCCAAGGTGTTCTAATGTTCGTTTAAAATATGAGCATCTGAGTTTCAGTGTTTAAATTTACAGTTTTCTGTCACCCAGAGAACTGTGATTTTGAAGTTTTTGCTGCAAAATTTGCATGCTTATGTTTATTTGAAGTTTATAAGTCACATCTTCCGTTTTGAAAAAAAAAAAAATGCTTTTCGTGAGTATGTTTTGGAAAAATTCCCAAATTTTTGTGCAGCAGTTTCAGCTTTTGTCTGGAAATTTGTTGTCACTTGCAAATTTAAGTTAATGAAGTCATAAAATGTGACTAATTTTCATAGGTAATAAGGTTAAAAACAAAAGGAGATTTTTGTTGGAAATGTCTCCAAATTTGCATTTTAATGTGTTATTGCTTGAAAATTATTTCTTTTACATAGTAGTAATTTTTGATCAATTCCTTTTTCTTGTAAATTAAAGCATAAGCTCATGTGTTTTGTTTCGTGAATTAGAGTTACACGCAAAATACAAGATTAAACACTTGTTTATTATTTTCCATTTTTATTTTAATTTTTTTTGCAATTTTTGTGGTTTTGTTTGGGAAGCTGCTATTCTAAAAAGCTGCAATTAAAATTGTTTTGCTTGAAAGTTTTTTTAAAGTTGCAATTTGCAAGTTTTTTTGTTGAAAAGAAAAGTTTTGCTCTAAATCTAAATTTACATTTAAATAAGCTATTTTCAAAATGTTCTTAAAATTTTGATTCTTTAGTTTTGACTTTTGCGTTTTTGTTTAAAAGTTTAAAAGAGTGAAGATTTGCACCAGGGTACAAATATCAGCCCCCACCAGCTGAGCTATTCACACCCTGTTGACATATGAAAACAAATGCGTTGCCCATGCGCATGTGCACCAACGTGTCTGCAACAGAAGCCGCTTTTTCACTTGCCCATGCGCATGTGCACCACTCTAAAATTGGAACCATGTCAAACAATAGAGCCAGGCAAACGTCTGCTCTCACACTTTTGTATGAACAATTTTTGTCATTATAAGATATTTTGAAGAGATTAAATTAAGTTTATCAAAAGTGGTGTGAATACCTGTCAATTACTATTTTTTTTACATTTTGTTTTTCTAATAATACATGGGTCAAATAGCATACATTGATATTGGTAGCAGGGTCTAAATAGCCTATGCATCTGTACTTGCACCCGGGTGTAAATAACCTAAGCCTTAAAAGTTTGTGAGGTTATAAAGTCACAAAGTTTAAATTTTCCCTTGAAAATTGGCTGAGGGTTTCTTATTCACATGTCATATTGAGGCCTTTTAGGACCAACCTCAAGATTCTAAGTCTGGGGAAAATTTCAAATACCGGTAGTAACAATTGCCTGCGTATGAACAACAGTAACAAGTAAAACATTACTGCCCAATGATGCTTGGATGACAGAAAGGCAAAGAATTTAAAATTACAATGTAAATACAAACTAAGAGTCTTCAATAATTTCAATTATCTTTTTATACAAAAAACTAGACACTAAAGATGGTGCACTAACTTTTGCAGATGACTGATGTCTGTGGAGTAACTTGAGTGTCACCTCACCTTGCCAGAGTGATGTACCCCAAGGCCCCGCCCACGATTTCCTTCCCATGTTTCTCCTCAAGCCTCAACAAGAGCTGTGACATCACTTCCTGTGCACTATTTCCCAGCTGCAGCTCAGTCCTCATGGTGAAAGATGTCCAGCGTTTGGCTACAGATAGGATGAGTTTGAGGTGAAGAGGACATCCAGTTGACTCGAAGCTCTGCAGCACGGCATCTTTCTGCTCCTGGGTCAACGTTCGCTCAGACTCCTGCAGGTATGACTCCATTATCCGTTCACCTTCAACACGAGACAAACGCTCCACTTTAAAGAATCTCCCTGGATTGTCCAGCTTCAGCTGCATGTTAGTGAAGGCCTCACTGCCTGTGTCTATGGAGACCAGAAAGTGGACATTGGGTGGGACATCAGCAGGCAGCCAGTGCAGTTTGTGAGCCTGGTGTTGGTCTGCAAGCTGCTCCAGTGAGTCCAGAATGACAATGAGACTCTTTCCCTGCTGTGAAATCTCCTCAAGAAGGTTCCTGAAAAACTGAAGCAACTCCAGGTGAGTCCCAGAAGTCAGTGGAAAGGGCAGAGCTAGGCCACAGGTGAGGCACAGCTGCCCACAGATGCCGCGGATTATGTGGTCAATATCCGGTCTGTGAGGGTGACTAGATTCCATCAATCTGATCACAACCAATGCCTGAGCCTCTAGGACACTATGCATCTCTTGTGCTACTTTGCACAACAGAGCGGTTTTGCCCATTCCGGAGGTGCCGTGGACCACCAGCGGGCCATGCCGGGTGTTGGTAGACTCCCACATGGCGAGGCAGATCTTTCCCAGAATCCCATCTCTTCCGTAGAGACCCTTACAGAGCCGAGCGCTCACGATGCCATGCTGCCTTGCCTCCTGTAAAACTGAGTCTGACATCTCCTTCCTCTGTGAGTCAATGGTAGCTTCGATCTGGGCCTTCATCTGCGAGACAAACTGCTGGCAGATGCTGTGCAGGTACTGAGCATGCTCTTTGCATTTCGGGTCTACACCTCCCTTGCTAAGCTCCACACAGTGCAGGTTGAGGATGTTCTTCTGTGTGGAGTACAGTTGGGACTTTAGCCCTGCGAGAAGCCTCTGAGCCTCGCTATCCATCAGCCCGTCGGCAGTTACATCCACAAACTTGGCGAGACGTTTGGCTGCGTTCTTGGCTTTCTGGCGGGGAATCTCTCGGAGGAAGAGCAGAGACTGCTTGTGGTCATCCCTCAAAAAACCCAGCTGAAACTCCTGCTCTGTGACTTTGGACAAAAGCAGAAAACACAAAAATTTGACCACTTTTAAAAAACATCCTGGACTAACCCGTCTGTGATGTAATCCACAACTTTCTGCAATGTGGTTTTAATTCCATATTGTTGAGCTCTGGTTAGATGGCAGTTCCTTATATCAGTCACCACAAAATTAGCTAACATCTTTAGCATTGGTTGCCAGGGGTTACAGCAATAGGTCTTTATTGACAACTCAAACGTTAGTTTCAATTAAAGCAATAAATAGCTAGTAATAAGGATAGTTTAGCTAATAGCCAAAGTGATTAACAATTCACACCCACACAGTTGTCATGGACAGTGAAATTTAGCTATGTAGATCAAAACAACACTTCAGAATATAAAAATATATGTATATGTAGATTTTGCAGTCCTCAAGGGCCACTGTATGTTTTGACTTTGGTGGGAGGTCTCCACCTCTCTGACCTGAGGTTTGGAGGTGGTGCTTCTGTTCGGCTGTGATGTCACCAGCAGCTTCGGCAGCCGTCGCTGCAGTACGCAGGAGCTGCAGCAGCCGACCCTCCATTAAACGCCAGGAAAGAACGTCTTTGTCGTGCTGCTGCTTCCATTCCGGCCGAAAGTCCCTATAGTAGGGGAAGTAAGCCATGACTGGCTGCAGGACGTATGTAATCGGGAGGGCGTTGTTGTCCCTCAGGAACCACTTCTGCATCAGCTTGACGCCTTCTGGGTTCTTGGAAAGTTTGGACAACAGGACCTCAAACTGTTTTTCTGGGATGAGACGAGGAAGAGCTCGGTGGCCATACCTGTTCCCCAGCAGGGCCTTGGGAGCCCAGAGAAAGAAAAATTAAGAAAACAAACATGAGCTTGAATGCCAAGGGGATCATAGAATCATGAATGGAAGTCACAACTTTGTTCAGTCAGAGTGAAGAAAAAATCAGCTACGACATCTTGTCTAGACTAACTGAGACAAGGTTTCCACTGGGATATGATTTCCGCGGATAAACGATTGATAATGAGTCTGAATTCAGAGAAGGGCTCCATGAAATGAAATTTTTTTTGTTTTTTTTTTACTTCCACCTCAACAGAAAACAAAGTAGAGAATCGTCAGGCCATATTCAACAACATTATGTTGAATAATCTTATGAGCCTGGTCCTGCTCAAGGTTTCTTCCTCCTAAAGGGGAGTTTTTCTTGCCACTGTTTGGCTTAAGGTTTTTCTCCCACTAGGGGAGTTTTTACCTGCCATTGTTTATGTAATAACTGCTCGGGGGTTTATGTTTATGTTCATGTTCTGGGTCTCTGGAAAGCGTCTAGAGACAACTTTTGTTGTATTAGACGCTATATAAATAAAATTGAAAAATTGAAAAATTGAACATCAAACCTTCAAATGAAACACTCACGATGAAAGACGGGCCTGCAGAAATCCTCTGACTACGCTGGATCTCCTCCCGGGAGATCTCACAGGCTTCGTGGTCTCCGAAGGTGTCATTTCGAATACCCCAACGCAAATCCACCACCTGGACAGGAAGTGACCTCGATCACTCTGCATGTCTTTTAGAGATTCTTCAGACAGCCGCTTCTCAACATTACTTGTGAGATATCATCAGCTGCAGCTGAAGTTCTGTTCTAGTTCAAAGTCCACATCTCATAGAA
Source organism: Cololabis saira (assembly GCF_033807715.1). Classification (NCBI taxonomy): domain Eukaryota; kingdom Metazoa; phylum Chordata; class Actinopteri; order Beloniformes; family Belonidae; genus Cololabis; species Cololabis saira. The sequence goes on along the minus strand of NC_084599.1, from coordinate 6,233,187 downwards.
TACTTATCCCTGCCTAGCTCCACCCATTTTATCAAGGATTCATCCCGGAGAAACTTGTGTAGACTTGAGATGGCAGTATCACGAAATGCGTTAAACATCAACAGTTTTGGCCTGAAGCTCCACCCCCCACCTATCTCCCAATCACCAAGTCAGTATTGTTTCTGAAGCTCCACCCTCCACCTATCTCCTAATCACCAAGTCAGTATTGTTTCTGAAGCTACACCCTCCACCTATCTCCCAATTTCATTCATTCATTCATTCATTTCATTTATTCTTTATTTCATTCAAAAAAAAAAAAAACAATTTAATACAAACACAAATACAAATGTTCCTAACTTATGAATGAAAAGGAGCAGAAAGAAGAAGAATCTTATCTGATCTGCCCCTTTCACAAATAACATAAATTAATAATAATTAAAAAACAAAAAACTAAGTGAATAAAAACAACTAAAATAAAATTAAAATAACATTAAAATAAAATTACCACCACCTACGGGTATGTCAATCAAACTCAACATTTTTCGTTATATTTCCTTAACATACAGGTTTTAATTGTTCTTTTAAATGTAATGTTTGATTTGGATTCTTTGTTTTCTCTGTTCAGATTGTTCCATAAATTGATTCCTTTCACAGAAACACAACGTTCCATCAATTTTGTCCTGCATCTTGGTTTTATAAAAATCTCTGTTCCTTTTAAGTTATACTTGCTTTTTCTTTTTTCAAATCTTTTCTGAATGTTGATTGGTAAAGTTTTTTTATGAGCTTTAAACATAATTTGCAGAATACTATAGTCTACTAATTCATGAAATTTCAACAAATTTAACTGAAGGAATAATGGATTTGTTGGATCTCTATATCGTTTTCTACTAATTATCCTTATGGCTCTTTTTTGCAGAATGAAAATTGATTGAATATATGTTTTACAGGCATTTCCCCAAACTTCAACACAGTAGGTCAGATATGGAACAATCAGAGTGTTATATAAAATGTACATTGCTTTGTTGTCCAATAAATCCTTAACTTTGTGTAACAGAGCAATTGTTTTTGATATTTTTATCTTTGTATAATTGATATGTGATTTCCAATTCAAATTCTCATCCAGCATGACACCCAAAAACTTGGTTTCTCTTACTCTATTAATTTCAATACCATCTATATTAATTGAAGAGTCCGTTTCTCTCTTTCTGTTACTAAATATCATGAAGTTTGTTTTTTCAAGATTCACTGATAATTTATTTACCTCAAACCATGTTTTTATTTTTTTAAATTCCTTTTTAACCACATTCAACACATATGTTAAATCTTCCCCAGAATAACATAAAGTAGTGTCGTCTGCAAACAAAATACATTTGAGCAGTTTGGAAACATAAACAAAATCATTAATATACAAAATAAACAGTTTTGGCCCAAGAACCGACCCCTGAGGTACGCCACACTTAATAAATTGTGATTCAGATTTGACATTATTTATCTGCACATACTGCTTTCTATTCTCTAAGTAGCTTGAGACCCATTGATGTGCCACCCCTCTGATACCGTATTTGCTCAATTTTTTTAGAAGTATGGTATGATTTATGGTATCAAAGGCTTTTTTGAGGTCAACAAAAATACTTACAAAAAAATGTCTCTTATCAATTGCAGTGCAAATTTCTTCAGTTAATTCCATAAGTGCCATTGATGTGGAGTGATTGGTTCTAAATCCATACTGACCATTGTTTAAAACATTGTATCTGTCTATAAATGTATCTAACCTAACTACAAATAATTTCTCTAATATTTTTGAAAATTGTGGAAGCAAGGATACTGGTCTGTAGTTGGAAAAAACATGTTTATCTCCATTTTTATAGAGTGGAATTACTTTTGCTGTTTTCATATTATCAGGAAATATCCCAGTTGAAAATGATAGATTGCATATATATGTAAATGGTTCAATAACCAATTCAATTATATTCTTTACTAATATCATGTCCATATCTGCACAGTCAGTAGATCCTTTACTTGCACAACTTTTTACAATATTCAGTATTTCTTCTTTTTCTACCTTCCCAAGAAAAATGCTATTCACATTATCCATTATTGTGTTTTCATTTGTATTGTCTTTTATTGTTGGTATGTTTGCTGCAAGACTAGGGCCTATGTTTACAAAAAAATCATTAAACTCGCTTACTATTTCAGTTTTGTCATTAATGTCATAGTTATCTTTCACAAAATAATTTGGAAGAGCTGATTTTATTTGATCATTTTTTATTACACCATTTATTATTCCCCATGTAGCCTTTATATTGTTTCTATTTTTATTTAGTAAATCACCATAGTATTCCTTTTTATGTCTTCTTATTATCCATACTAATTTATTTTTATATTTCTTATACCTTTCTTCTGCTTCTTTTGACCTTAGTTTTAAGAAACATCTATATAAATAGTTTTTCTTCTTGCAGGCATTTCGTAGTCCTTTGGTCATCCATGGTTTGTCAATAGCATTTTTCTTGGCAATACTCCTGAGTCTACAGTGTTTTTCATACAAATCTATCAATAGCGTCATGAATGAATCATAAGCTATATTTACATCATTTACATACACTCCATCCCAATTCTGTTTTTTTAGGTCTGCTTTCAGTGCCTCCATTGCTTCGTTAGATCTGTTTCTTATTAATTTTTCTGAGGTGATTCCCGTTGTTTTACATTGATAATTTTTATAAACTGTGAAAACAGGTAAATGATCACTTACATCAGTTATCAAGATCCCACTCTCTACTTTTCCATCAACTGCGTTTGTAAAAATGTTGTCAATGACAGTTGCACTCTGTGATGTAATTCTCGTTGGTTTAGTTATCACTGGAAAGAGACTCAAGGTATACATTGAATTTATAAATTCACTTGTTGTGTTCATTGAATTTGGATTTTCAAGATCAATATTAAAGTCTCCACATAAAAACACAATCTTATTTTGGCTTCTGTCAAACAGCTCCATTATTTTGTCTGTAAATGTCTCTACGCAGGAACCTGGTGATCTATAGACACAACTGATTATAGCATTTTTAGCTTTTTCATTGATAATTTCCACTGTGATAATTTCCATAATACTGTCAACAACAGTTGTCATATTGCTAATGACATTACATTTCAAACTAGTGTTGATGTACAAAGCTACTCCTCCACCTTTTTTAATCATTCTATTTACATAATATAACTCATATCCATCTATCTGAAATTCATCCATATCCCCATCCTTCAACCATGTTTCTGATACTGCAATTATACTAAAACTATTTCTGAAATACTAAAACTATTTCCAATCACCAAGTCAGTATTGTTTCTGAAGCTCCACCCTCCACCTATCTCCCAATCACCAAGTCAGTATTGTTTCTGAAGCTCCACCCTCCACCTATCTCCCAATCACCAAGTCAGTATTGTTTCTGAAGCTCCACCCTCCACCTATCTCCCAATCACCAAGTCAGTATTGTTTCTGAAGCTCCACCCTCCACCTATCTCCCAATCACCAAGTCAGTATTGTTTCTGAAGCTCCACCCTCCACCTATCTCCCAATCACCAAGTCAGTATTGTTTCGGCATCGTATTTAGTTAAATACGTTTTACTTCTACCTGCTCCTTTTCGGACACTGTTCTTTTTTTTCCCCCTGTTTGTATTACATTTTTGTTGTTGCTTTTTTTCTGTATGTTTTGAATTTGTTTCAGAATTTTATATTTTTCCCTTATGTGTTCGAAATAAACAATTCAATCAATCAATCAATCAATCAATCAATCAATCAATCAATCAATCAACTTTTCCTTAAAGAAACAATTTTAAAAACTTTATCTAGAGGAGATATATTAGTTGCATTCATGTTTGTGATGGGGTTTTTATACCCAAAAATTTATTTATGTGGCAAACTTAAAATGATTTTGTACGACCATCCCCAGGTCTTGGATGTTCTGCTCCAAATGGTCATGATGTGTATGACAATATGACGTTTAATGACTGGTCAGGATTCGTAGACAACCGACCTCAAAGTGCAGTCCCAGGCAGCGACAGAAGGACAGGACTTCTGGATAAGCTCTCTCCAACAGGGCTTTCCTCTCGCTGCTCATATCTGAACACAGGAGAAATCCACTCGGTCATGAGATTGTTCAGTTCAGAGGCAGTTTAGAGATATTGTTAAAGATTTTTAATAAGGCTAGATATATTTGGTGAATATTAGGTGTCTGTTACTGTTAAAAGGACAAGCGTTAAATGCTGGGATCGGCCAATGTAAAAAGGGGCTAATGATTTTCTCACGTATTCTTTGTCAGCGTGGAGCTTCTCCATCCGACTTTGCTCCTATAACATACTTCTTTTGGACCAAATCACAATTACAATCAGGGGATTCAATCCTTACTAGCAAAATCGGAATCTGTTACACATCCAAAATGCAAAAAATGTATACTAAAGAAAATGAAGTTGAGTGAAAAACGGAAAACCGGAGCTATCACAGGTTCATACTGTTTATGAAGAAGTAAAAGTTAAAAGGAAGAATCACTGCATTTTTTTCTTTCCATATTGCCTTACTGGTTTTACCCCTCACACCAATACACTCTCTTTGAGCCATAAGTGGCTCGAACATGCGGTTAAGCCAACTCTGCTAGAATACTTTATCTAAGCAAACTTCATTTAATTTACCATCTTGAATTCATATTTTCGATACATGAATCCAGCGTGATTTCTTCTTCAGTATGTATTGTATCAGATAAACACAGCGGGTCTGAACTCCCCAATCTTTACTCCGGCTCTCCACAAACATCTGTGACTCTGAGACGTGAGGTGAATCTGCCCTTACCTGTGGAAGCGGAGCTGACGAACACTCGGATCATGTTTGTCTTCTGAGCTCCGTCTGTCGGTGCTGCTGCTGCTGGAACCTCCGCCATCGTCCTCGGCCTGGAACCACTGCCTTCCCCTGCTTGTTTTTCTGCCAGGTCTTTCCTCTCTCAGCTGTTTCCACATGCTTCCCTCAGGGAGTTCCCTACACAACATCCAGTTCTCCCCGTGGAGCTGCAGTTGTTTCACCCTCCACTGTTACTGTACACTGTTGTCAACAAGTTGGTGCAACTACCAGACAACTGAACCAACACTGTGATACATTAAATTAAGCAGGTGTGGAGGGTGCAGTTAAATATACAGCCATGTCCTTTTTCTTTGTGACAGATGGACTTGTGGGGGTTGTTTCTTATAAACCAAACAGCATTTCAGTAGAAACATGTCATGCCGACTGTTTTGCTTCTTGCAGACCCCTGGGTGGTAACTTTTGTGGCCATTTGTGGACCAAACAATGGACCATCCTTCATGGTTCATGTTTTGGGTCTCTGGAAAGCGCCTAGAGACAACTTCTGTGTAATAGACGCTATATAAATAAAATTGAATTGAATTGAAATGGTTCCTGTCACAGTTGAGTTCATGTCCGTTTTTGAGTTTGAGTTTTTAAGTTCCTTGTTTATTTTGAAACCCCATTTCCTTGTGTTTAAGTTATGTCATTTGGTGTATATCTTGTCTGTCCCTTGCTCCCTGCTGGCCCGTACTGTTTCTCCCCCTCCATGGTTCAGGTCAGGTTTTTTTTTTTTTTTTTGTCCAGTTTAAGCTCAGCTTTTTGGTTAATCCTGCTCAGTAGCGCTTTTGCTTTTCTAAGTTAAATAAAATGACTGTTCTTAAGAACTCCTGCCTACTCATCTCCTGCATCTGGGTCCAACTCTACCACTCCTTGAGAGCAGAGACCAGCAGGGAGCGAGGGAAAGACAAGACACAGGTGCACACGATCAGGGCAGATGGGAACAAGTGAAGTCAAGACATAACTTAAACACAAGGATATGAGGTTTCAAAATAAAACAGGAACCTAAACACTAAATGTAAAAACTGACATTAAAACTGGGACAGTTCCAGACATACGCCGGTTTATGGCATTCTTGAATCCAAGGCTGAGTAGCTTGCAGATCTCCTCGTCTCCCCAGTCACTAATTTTGCAAATATAGATCCTACCTGTGATGTCCTAGTGCTACTGTTACTCTCATCAGCTATTTCCTTATTTTATAAAATAATAAATAAATAAAAACTCCCCTGGTGGGCTGTACTCAGGTTACGTGATCGACAAACCCCTCCCACGACCCGCCACCCCGGGTTAGTTCTGTTTACATTAGACCTGAGCCACGGTCAAGGCTACCCTCAGAGGAGAGTTATTCATGGGGCAGCTTGACACGCCACCCCATGTCAGTCGATGTAAAAGGATAAAAAAAAAAGTTAAACAAAAACAACAGTAAATGCACGTTAAAGCTTTGGCTGAAGGTTTAAGTTTAAGTCCAGGGACTTACGCGAGGATCCTGTTCGTGGACTTCAGTTTGGCGTTCAACACCATCGCTCCTGTAATCCTCCACCAGAAGCTCACCCAGCTCACCGTGCCGGCCTCCACCTGTCAGTGGATCAGCAGCTTCCTGAGTGACAGGAGGCAGCAGGTGAGGCTGGGGAGCATCACATCCAGCACCCGCACCATCAGTACCGTACCGGTGTCCCCCAGGGGTGCTTCCTCTCACCACTGCTCTTCTCCCTCTACACCACAGGTGTCAAACTGAATCCCAGAAGGGCCGGTGTCCTGCATGTTTTAGATGTTTCACTGCTTTAACACACCTGATTCTAATTAATCATCGTCACCAGCTTGTCATCAAAGTCTGGATAGTTCTGTTGATGACACAGTCACTTGTATCATGGTGCAATGAAGCAGGGAAACATCTAAAACCTGCAGGGACACCGGCCCTCGAGGACTGGAGTCCGACACCCCTGCTCTACACCAACGACTGCACCTCAGGGTGCTCTTCTGTGAAGCTCCTGAAGTACGCGGACGACACCAACGTCATCGGCCTGATCTGGGAAGGTGACGAGTCCGCGTACAGACGGGAGGTGGATCAGCTGGTCCACTGGTGCAGTCGGAACCACCTGGAGCTGAACCCGCTCAAGACTGTGGAGTTGACAGTGGACTTCAGGAAAAACCCACCGCCACTCCCCCCCCTCACCATCCTCAACAGCACCGTCTCCACCTCAGACTCCTTCAGGTTCCTGGGATCCATCATCTCCCGGGACCTGAAGTGGTCCACCCACATCAACTCTGTCAGAAAGAAGCTCAGCAGAGGTTGTACTTTCTGCGTCAACTCACGAAGTTTAACCTCCACAGCAGCTGCTGATCACCTTTTACTCTGCCATCATTCAGTCTGTTCTCTGCTCTTCCATCACTGTCTGGTTAGGATCGGCCACCAAACTAGACAGGCACAGACTGCAACGGACAATTAGGTCTGCAGAGAGGATAATTAGGATCAACCTCCCATCTATCCAGGATCTGTACCGGTCCAGGACCAGGAAATGGGCAGGTAGCATCTCTGCTGACCCCTCACACCCGGGACACCGCCTGTTCCAACTCCTCCCCTCTGGACAGTACTACAGAACACTGTACGCTAAAACCTCCAGACACAAGGACAGTTTCTTCCCCCAAGCTGTTGCTCTGATGAACTCTCACAATTAGTAGTCTCGGAGAAATCCATCACTGTGCAATGACAATAACAATAATAACAGTAATTTAATGGCACTATCACGTGCTGTAACAATGCACCTTCCAACAATGTTAATTTCTGCCTCATTCTGCTGCACCTGCTGCACCTTTCACTTTTAAAAAATTGTACATATTTTATTTAGAGCCTACCTCATACTGCTGCACCTTTCAGTTTTTTAATGTTAATAAGTGCCACATTTGTTTATTTACTGCTTGCTATTTATTAAATCTGGGTACAGTGAGCGAAATTACCGGAGTCAAATTCCTTGTCGGGCAACGTTCAAACTTGGCCAATAAAATCTGATTCTGATTCAGATTTTTTTGTTTTGTTTAATGCAAGATCCATGCGTTAAACACCAATGTATAAGGGGCTATAGTCCGGTAGGTACACAGGTAGAAACAGTACAGAACAGCAGGGAGGAACGGAAAGACAAGACAAAATATTTTCACAGGGCTGATGAGACACAGGTGCACACAATCAAAGGAGACAAGGCCGCGGAAACAAACAAGTCAAAGAAGGACCTTCAAAGAAAAACATTAAATGAAGGTAAAAGAAACAACCGAGGACATAGGAAAGAAAACAAGACAAGACAAGAACACCAACATTGAACTAAAGCCAGATCCTAATATAAAACACCAAAACTAAAGAACCCTGTATAACAAAACAACAAAATCAGGCTCCAACCACAATAACCCTACACCATAACAATAAGACTTGTCAAACTCATGGTAAAGTAAATGGAAAAATATAAGGACAGTGCACAACATCTGTAAAACTTCATCATCCGTCCATCATCTACCTCTTATCTAGGCTCAGCTCATGGAAGCAGCAGCCTATCCAGAGAGGTCCAAGCCTCCCTTTCTTCAGCCAACTCTTTCAGGTCTCCCAGGGAAATACCAGGGTATTCCCCCAGCCAGCCAGGAGATATAATCCTGGGTGTGTCCTGGGTCAAGCAGTGGACCTCCCCCCGGCTGGGTTGAGCTACACTCAATAAACCTTTTCAAAGCTGCTTATTATACTACTGGTCCAAACAGTTGTTATCAATATGTAGTCTACAGTAGCCCAAAAGCAGCATGCCACAGTGGCATGGTGGTTAAACTGTTGCTTCACAGCTGGAGGCTTCCTGGTTCGGCCCCCAGCCGGAGTGTTTCTGGGTGGAGTTTGTATGTTCTCAACATGTTTGTAGGGGTTTTCTCCAGATACTCAAGCTTCCAGTCCAAGAACATGTACATGGGGGTGATTCTAAGTTAACCATAAGTGTGTTTAGTTGTTTGTCTTTATGTGGTCCTGTGATTGACTGGTCACCTGTCCAGGTGTTGTCCTGCATTTCACCTGAAGACAGCTGGGACAGACGTGAGACCATGCTGACTCTGAATCAGTTATTAATTATAAGTATCTCATCACCATCATTGTTCTCCATTGTTCTTGTAGTTTGTTGTGCTGTTCTGGCCCCCCTCCTTTTCTCTTCTGTACATGTTTACAGGCCAGAGCTTCAGGAGCTGCATGCTGACCTGCAGTCCCCCCTCTGATCATCCCACCGCTTGCTTCCACCTGTCTTTATGGATGTCTGGTAGATTCTGTCAAACAGCTTCCTTTGGCAGCAGAGAAAAGGGAGGCCTGAACAAACAAAGCTGTAACTACTTTCATGACCAACAACCATTCAGTATGGAAGAAACCACATGGGTTGTTTTAGGTGGTTAAACTGCAGCACATGTCCTGGAAGTAAAACTGATGTACAATCATGTCTGTTATGAGTTAATAAACATTTAATAATGTTTATTTATTTAATCTGTCCAACCATGAGCTCTATGAACCCTTCCAGTCAGCTTACAGAACCCACCACAGTACTGAGACCGCCCTGATAAAAATCACAAATGACCTCCTTACTGCTGCAGACAATGGTAAAATCAGCATCCTTATCCTCCTCGATCTCTCCGCTGCCTTCGACACCATCTCCCACTCCATCCTCCTCGAACGCCTGTTTGTTCTCCTTGGTATCTCTGGCTCTGCATTATCTTGGTTCCAATCATACCTCACCAACAGAACTCAGTTTGTCACCATCCTTGGCTCCTCCTCCCACCCTGCCCCAGTCAACCATGGTGTCTCCCAAGGCTCTGTGCTCGGTCCAACTCTCTTCACCACCTACCTGCTCCCCCTTGGCCAGATCATACGCCATCACGGTCTCAGTTTTCACTGCTCTGCTGATGATACCCAGCTTTATCTCAGCTCCTCACCATCCTCCCAGCTCCCCCCACAGTCTTTGGTTAACTGCCTTTCTGCCATAAAATACTGGTTGACAACCAACTTCCTCAAACTCAACAGCGATAAGACAGAGCTCATGGTTGTGGCCCCCAAGTCACTGCTCCGGAAGGTTGGAGATCTGCTCATCCGGGTGGACGGCTGCACCATCACGCCATCCTCCGAGGCCCGTAATCTGGGCGTCATCCTGGACTCCACCCTCTCCTTCCAGTCACACATCAAATCGGTTACCAAATCTGCCTTCTACCACCTCCTCATCACCTCCCGACTGGACTATTGTAATGGAGTCCTGTCCGGGGTTCCAAGTAAAACTCTGGACAGGCTCCAGTACGTGCAGAACTCAGCTGCCAGGGTTCTCACCCACACCAAGCCCTGGCAGCACATCACCCCCACCCTCATCCACCTCCACTGGCTACCTGTGAAGTTCCGCATACGGTAAAACTCCTCCTACTCACCTACAAATCCCTTCACACTCTCGCCCCCCAGTACCTGTCTGACCTCCTTCATCACCACACTCCCTCCCGGAACCTGCGGTCTTCAGACGCTGGTCTGCTCTCCATCCCCCGGACCAGACTGAAGACCTTTGGGGACAGAGCCTTCAGTGTTGCTGCCCCCACCCTTTGGAACTCTCTCCCTGCTGTAATCCGTGACTCCCCTTCTCTGGACAGTTTCAAGGCACAACTCAAAACCCACCTTTTCACCCTGGCCTTTCCCCATTAGTGCCCCTCCCCCCCTGTTGTTTTGTCTCGGTTGTGTTTTTGTTTTTGTTTTGTTTGTTCTTTCCCCGGTTTTCTGTAAAGCGACCTTGGGTTTCGTGAAAGGCGCTATATAAGTGCAAGTTATTATTATTATTATTATTATTATTATTATTATTATTATTATTATTATTATTATTATTATTATTATTATTATTATTATTATTATTATTATTATTAATTGCTGTTTGCAATGGTTTTCATTGTGTTTGATGTGAAGGTGTTTGTTCTGTGGTTTTTACCTTCAGGCTGTTTTTTTACCTGCAGCTCTCTGAGGACCCTTCAACTCCAGCTGGAAAACACCATTACTGAAAAAACACTGCTGAAACACACCGTTACACAAGGACTTCAGGATTATTTTTCACTTACCGGTAAAACAACAGATTATGTTTTGTTAAATTTATACTTTAAGTAACTTGAGCTTAATGCTAAACATGCAACCTATTTTATGTTGATGCAAAGTAAGTAACATCCAGAGCTTGGAAATTGAGATGATGGAGGAGTAAAGATACCTCCAGAGGAGACCAAGAACTGTAAGAAGAACTGAACAAACCCCTGTGATGTCCCCCACAGGTTTTTGGAGAGTGCTTGTGAAGTCTCTTTTTCTGTGCACTGAACACATGGTGCCGTGTTAAGGTGGCCTATTATGGCATCTAATACCTATTTTAAACAGGCCTTGAATGTCTTAAAAACAAGCTTTTGATTATTTTTGCTAAATAAATTAGAAATTCAGCCTCTAAACCATGTCTTTATCTTCCCATTCTCTAACCTCATTATCTATGCAGGATTCTGAGTGGGCGGGGCTATGATAATGAGGCTCTGTGCTGATTGGCCGCCTGAATGACGCGTAGAAAATGGCGGAAGCTCCGGCCGGCGGAGTTGTTGTTGTTGTTCCGGCCAGAGTTAGTTGTGGGCGTGGTTTCACGCATCAGAGGCCAACCGTTGTAAATCGCTCCCGTCGTTACGTAACGACGGGAGCAGCAGAATCTTATTGGCCCGTAGATCCACATGACACTGGACGGCTCATCCGGGCGGCTGTACAGACACTGCAGAATTTGGTTTCTTTCCTCCTTCTCTGAGTTGGCAGGCTGAGGGGAGACCACTTTATATATGTTAAAGCAAAAAAAAACCTGTTTTTCATAATAGGTCCCCTTTAAAAAAAACTTCTCGTATATATCGGTGGATGTTATACTTTGTTTGGTGTCAATAAGTTTAAGGAATTTAATGTACTCTTTAAACTGAAGTAAGAAACCTTTAAAGTGGGGTGGAGTTTTGGAGTATTTACATTTGTGTATGTGAAATTTGCCATACAGAATGAACAGGTTTATAATAAAAGTGATGTCATTTTCTTCATGGACAAAAAATAAAATATCACACACCTACAGTTAATTGAGATTTTTATCTTGATTTTAGACACTATATATTGTTCAAATTGAGACCAGAAATTGAGAGATCGAGCACAATGGTAGAATAAATTAGTTATGGTTTCTGGTTCCACGTTGCAAAAAGTGCAGTTATTTTCAATATTTAAGAATTTAGAAAAATAAACATTTGTTGAATTGTGCAGAATTTTAATGTGAACCTATTTTTTTTATTAGAGATACAATACTTACCAGGCAATATCCAGGCCTTCTTCCAATCAGTGTTCGTAAAGATGTTATCCCAAATCCTCTTTTCATAAAATGTATTACGTATATGTTTGTTGTTGCACTTTAAATCCAATATATCAACTCCGATTATCATTAGAAGGGGTTTTATTTTCAGCGTTTGTTCAGCAAGATCACTAATTATAGCGTATTGGTCCATTATCATGGTCTTACTTGTGAAGGTGGATCACAATTTTTTCTGTAAAAGGGTTTTAAATGGTCCTTTAACACTGAACTTTGAAAATGGTTCCCCCAAAAGCTAAACACGCCCAACACATACCGAAATAAAGTATTTAAATATGGTTATAAATAACTGAGGTAGTGTTAAAGGAGCCGTCTGTAAGAAATGTCCAAAACTGGTACTGCAGTCACTTTCAAAATATTGTTGAGCAGCGTGTACCCTCCCCCTCCTCCCCCCGACCAGAGGTTGCCAGGTAGGCTGCAGAATGCAGCAGGAACGTAGGCTGCCATGGCTGCGATAATTAGAGCCGAGCTGGCAACCCGGATGCCGAAACAATACTGACTTCATGATTGGGAGATAGGTGGAGGGTGGAGCTTCAGAAACAATACTGACTTGGTGATTGGGAGATAGGTGGAGGGTGGAGCTTCAGAAACAATACTGACTTGGTGATTGGGAGATAGGTGGAGGGTGGAGCTTCAGAAACAATACTGACTTGGTGATTGGGAGATAGGTGGAGGGTGGAGCTTCAGAAACAATACTGACTTGGTGATTGGGAGATAGGTGGAGGGTGGAGCTTCAGAAACAATACTGACTTGGTGATTGGGAGATAGGTGGAGCTTCAGAAACAATACTGACTTGGTGATTGGGAGATAGGTGGAGGGTGGAGCTTCAGAAACAATACTGACTTGGTGATTGGGAGATAGGTGGGGGGCGGAGCTTCAGAAACCATACTGACTTGGTGATTGGGAGATAGGTGGAGGGTGGAGCTTCAACATAAACATCAGTTGAGGGCTGCAACTCCTCTTTTTAAACTGGAATATCCTGGCTTGAGTGCTGTTGTCAGTGACATAAGTATTTGAAATGAACATGATTTTTAAATGTCTGTTGACATATCGGGGTCATTTTATGATTCGTTTTATTATTGCTCTTACATACAGCTCCTTTAACAAGACTAAGATTTGATCACACTGGACTAAATAAAACTTTATTTTTATTGGGAAAAGTAAATTCAGAGCTTTGTAATGTATGTAAGAAAACAAAAAAACGCTGAACATGTAATTATGCAATGTACTAAATATATCGAAGAAAGGACAAGGTTAAAAGACAGGGTGAGAGAGGCAGGTGAGTGGAATCTGAGAGGGAACTAAGGGGGATAAGGTGTGGGAGACACAGAGAGGGCTCACTGGCCGCGTCTGAAATCTCATACTTCCACCCTAATGAGTATGCAAAATGAATATGCGAGATTTTTTAGAGCGTGCGAAACATTAGAACGTACTCAATAGCTCTATCCATACTCATTCTGGAGAAATGTATTAGTGTGGATTGATGGACACTAGCCGAGCAGAAACTTCCCACAATGCAATGCAGCAGTGTTTGGTTGCTAAGTGATACATATATGTCATAAGTATAATATTAAGTATAAGAATATTATTATATAATATGAATATTATAATATTCGTATATAATAATATTATATAATGTCATCTTGTTTCGACCAGAATAAACGGCAGGAAGTGACGTGTGCGCTCTTAATAGTACGTTCAAATGAATGCATACTACTGATATTTACTCAAAAGTGTGCCGAATTTAAGTATACCTTTTTTTATTTATTTTTATTAACATACAGTGCAAACAGCGACAAAAGACGACATCAGTTACAATGATATGTATCTAGGTGTGTGTGTGTGTGTGTGTGTGTGTGTGTGTGTGTGTGTGTGTGTGTGTGTGTAAATAAGATGATGAAAGTAGATACATAAATTAAGAATATTAATTTGAGAATAAATAAGTAAACAAATAAATAATTATATAGAGTGGTGTAGCACGATATAATATAAATATAGCATAATGATATAGTAATATCCTAATATAACATAATAAGTTTTATAATATTATAACATATAACAAAATGATAGTGTTTATTATGTTTATTATGGCATTTCGGACGCATCGATAGAGTTTCTAAGAAACACTGGCTTGTTTTGCAAGATATAGTGAGTATATAGTATAGTATATAGGTCTTGTTTTGGTTTATTTGTTTTATTTGTTTGTTTGTTTAGATGTTTTTCTCTATTCATTATTATTATTATATAGATAATTTAATGTAACTAGATCCTGTCCTACATACTCCGGGTCAGTAGGTGGCGGTATGCACCTTACAGTTGCTATTGCAATCCGCCAAAAAACGCAAAGAAGAAGAAGAATGTTTATATTTTGAAACATAGGAAAAGATTCCCACGGAAAATAAAATTGATTAACTTCTTTTCACCGGAGACGTTTGGTGTAACATCCGGCGGAAGTGAACAAGCAGCGCCAGACCATCACGTGTGTTTTGAATAGTTTTTCACTTTTATTGTGTTTTCCGTGGTCTGATCTGGATATCGTGGTGTTTCCAGTGAGGATGAGTTCGTCTGGGTCTCTGAGAGAGTTCATCAGTCAGCGACTAACTGCTGCTGCTGAAGAAATATTCACAGAGTTTGAAAAAACCATCGTCCAGTACGAAGAAGAGATCGACCGACAGAGAAGACTGCTGGACATCACCTGGAAACCGGAGATTAAACTACACAGAACAGGTAGGAAACCACACATTAAACTACACAGAACAGGTAGGAAACCACAGATTAAACTACACAGAACAGGTAGGAAACCGCACATTAAACTACACAAAACAGGTAGGAAACCACAGATTAAACTACACAGAACAGGTAGGAAACCACACATTAAACTACACAGAACAGGTAGGAAACCACAGATTAAACTACACAGAACAGGTAGGAAACCGCACATTAAACTACACAAAACAGGTAGGAAACCACAGATTAAACTACACAGAACAGGTAGGAAACCGCAGATTAAACTACACAGAACATGTAGGAAACCACACATTAAACTACACAGAACAGGTAAGAAACCACACATTAAACTACACAGAACAGGTAGGAAACCACACATTAAACTACACAGAACAGGTGGGAAACCACAGATTAAACTACACAGAACAGGTAGGAAACCACACATTAAACTACACAGAACAGGTAAGAAACCACACATTAAACTACACAGAACAGGTAGGAAACCACACATTAAACTACACAGAACAGGTGGGAAACCACAGATTAAACTACACAGAACAGGTAGGAAACCACACATTAAACTACACAGAACAGGTAGGAAAAAATAAAATAAAGCTTCTTGTTCGGAGATTGTTGGTAGTAGTAGTAGTATCAGTAGTAGTAGTAGTAGTTGTAGTAGTAGCAGTAGTAGTAGTAGTAGCAGTAGCAGTAGTAGTAGTAGTAGTAGTAGTTGTAGCAGTAGCAGTAGTAGTAGTAGTAGTAGCAGTAGTAGTAGCAGTAGCAGTAGCAGTAGTAGTAGTAGTAGTAGTAGTAGCAGTAGTAGTAGTAGTAGCAGTAGCAGTAGTAGTAGTAGTAGTAGTAGTAGCAGTAGCAGTAGCAGTAGTAGTAGTAGTAGTAGTAGTAGCAGTAGCAGTAGTAGTAGCAGTAGTAGTATTCAGTGAAGGCTGGTGATAAACATTTTTTGGGGGGGGCACTGGCGAATGGAGATTACAACACAACATTTTTTATTACATATAGATATACATGTAGCATATTTTACATAAACATATTTAACATTTTTCAAGTAGCAAAATAACATATTTGAACAATTTTTCAGATTTTTTCAGTTATTATACAGAGATATTAACAGATATTGTCTGAAAAAAGGTTCAAATATGTTATTTTGTTATTTGAAAATTTGTTTTGTTGATGAGAAAATATTTTTCTCTATTTTTCTTATTTTTGTGAGGGGGGATATATATTGTTTCTCGGCACTACCTTGTTCTCTATAGCTGATATAACATGAATTACTCCTATGTGGGATCAATAAAGTTCTTATTTTTGCTATCTCAGAAAATTAAATATATTATATTTGGTCTGTTTCCCAAGTATATTAGTGCGTGTGTGAATGAATAAATCAGACGTAAAACGTACATTTCTTTGTAGAAAGGCGCTTTATGAAAATAAGTCCATTTACTTGTAGTAGTTTACAGTCTTGAACATCCAATATGGCGGCGTGGTTGACGTATCGCAGCAGCTCCATGGGAGGATACGGATACATGTCTATGGCTGTGACTCCGTTTGTAGCGAGTGACAGATACAGTCGCGCGTCTACACTGTCAGAGGTGTGACTTTGATTGACAGCTCATGAATCAATCAGATTGGATGAAGAATGACAGAAAACACAATGATTGGCCACGGGCGCAGAGAGCTGCGCCCGGAGGAGAAGCTTTGAGTAGCCAATTAGAGACCAGCATGAAGTCACATGGAAGAAAAGTTTAAGAACATACAATACACACTCATTTGGCCGGCGCCCCTCGCCATTGAAACCTATGTACTCCAGTCTGCACAAAAAATAACTCTTGAATAAACCCAGTATGGGATGGGAAGGCTTGAAAAATTAAGTCAGACACATTTTATGAGTGCACAGATGTGATAATTACTTTTTATTACGTAATTTATGTGTACTGTGTCTATATTTATTTATTTAAATTTTTTCCCCCTGTAATTTTAATGGGGGCGGCGCCCTAGCGCCCCCTATTGACAAGCCGCCACTGTCTGAAAGTACAGATAAAAGTCCTGTGATTTTGGTGAATATTGCTCTTCGTTTATGGGTTTTCAATAATTTTATAAAGTCTTGAGGTTATGCAAATGGAGATTCTCCTGTAGACGTCTGAAGGATCTCCCGTAGAGGTATGAAGGAAGAGCCCACATACCTAAGAGGTCAGCTGATCTGAACAAACCCAAAACAGTTCTGTCTGAAAGGGGCTTATACGTACATCCTTGTGTGATGTCACCTGGGCCATTTTGTTGGCAACTAAAAACTTGGACTCGTAGGTTGATTTGATAATGAATGCAACATGATCAATATGATTGTATGATTGGATAATCGCTGAAGTTAGGTTCCCTAGACCTTTTTGGGTGAGAAGTTTCCACAGAGACATCAGTCAAGCTTTTCCTGAGATATGACTTCAAACAAACAAACTAGGCCTGGGACGATAACAAATTTTGCTGGACGATATATTGTCCCACAAATTATTGACGATAAACGATATTATTGTCGACATTGTCGAGACCAAAATAAGCACTTATGTAATGTTAATATATCATAATAATGCAAGTACACCCTTTCAAATGTAATAATTAAACCTTTATTTGACATTGGAGAACTTTTAAATATGCAAAACAAATAAAACAAGCAAACGGGGGGTTCGAGCCTTCGTGCCCCCAAGTGCAGACCGTCGGGACGCCCGGTCGCGACGCCCGGTCGCGACGTGCGGGACCCGCCCGGGGACCTCCGCACCCCTCGCAGAAACCGCCACCCCCCAAACAGCAGCTCTCACCCACGGGGGTGAGAGGAAAAAGAGAGTGCCATCTCCGTCGAGCCCCCCGCTTGCGCGGTGGAAGGCAGACGCACGTTCCCATCCACTTGGGGATCTTGGCAGCGGACGCGTGGGGTGACGGAGCTCCGGCTCGTCCCGCGCCGGCACGCCTGGCAATCACCCGAGCACTGAGCCGCGGGCTGGAGGGAGAGAGACGGCCACCGCCCCTCTCCACCCGGGCTCTCCTTTTTTTTTCGCCTACGACCTCAGATCAGACGAGACAACCCGCTGAATTGAAGCATATTACTAAGCGGAGGAAAAGAAACTGGGGTCCGCGCAGTCTGCCATGGGGATTCAACTCGGGGGATTCAACCCGAGGCTCCGCCTCCCCCCACAGATACAAAGAATCTGAATGATTGACAAGATGGTTCATGTGAGGTAAATCAACCTTTGAACTTGTTTTGTCATTGTGAAACTGTCACATGCGTGGCTAACAGAAGCCACATCAGCCACTTCCTGATCTACTAGGTTTTGAACTGACCTGGTGACAGCTGACTACTGTCCTGTGACAGGTGACCACTGTAATGTCAGGACTCAATCATACTTTATCACTTCCACCCATTGTCCACTACCCAATGTCTACTGTCTACTGTTTACTATGCATTGTCCTTATATGATCAATTCCTGTCAAAGTTTCTTATTAAAAGCATCTTCTAGAGGGAGGATCTTGGGGAAGCTCAGGAGTTCTCAATGAGGGCAGTTGCCCTGCACTCCTCTGCTCTCCCCCCTCCTGCAGGAGTGCGCTAAAAACCCATTCCAAGGTAGTCTTTGTGTCTTTCCTCATTATGAATTTATGTAATGTTGATTTGGACCCAACAGTTCACTCCGTTTATTTTTTTCCGCTAAGGAACAAACGCGCCCAGGTGCTAAGACCGATGCACAGAGTGAGCCCTCTTGTCATCCAGTGTGTTTGGAGGCCGGAGACGAAGAAAACAAATATGCGTGCATATGGCCATTTATCAAGGCCGGAAAAATTATCGAGTCCATTTTCATTTATCGTGCGATTAATTGATTTATTGATTATCGTCCCAGGCCTAAAACAAACACAGCTCAGTGGTTGCTGGCTTGTCCTTAGTTTGGTTTGGGTTTGTCATTTTTGAGCAGGACTCTAAAATATGCGGCTTGTTCAGAGGGATTAATACCATTTTCCTATGTTAATTTGTCTCCCCAGAACTCCAACATGGCTTCATCCCGGATGCTAATGAGGTTCTTCCTGGCCAGCAGCTCTGTAACCAGGACAGGAACCTTGGATTGGACCAGAAGGAACCAGATCCTCCACAGGTTAAGGAGGAAATGAAGGATGGTCAGGTTGAATGGAAGCAGGAGACTGATGTCGTCAATTATCTTAATGAAACAGGTAGGAAACCACAGATAAAACTACACAGAACAGGTAGGAAACCATTTAAAGCTTCTTGTTCGATGGATAATTTTAGCTCAATACATCACTTCAAAACCACAGTGAAGTCTGTCATTAAGACATTTAGCAGAGATTGTTGGTAGTAGTAGTAGTATGATGATGATGATGATGATGATGATGATGATGATGGTGGTTATGGTTATGATGGTTTCAACTCCAAACCACGGGACCCTGTGTCTCCCACACAAAGCTGAATTCTAGTACTACGAGAAAAATAAAAACGCATTTTGTCTGCAGGGTCTCTCTCTCTGTCTGTCTAGCTGAATAATGGATGGGTGGATGCAGGACTGCGGTACACCAAGAGGGAAATGTTATGTCATACTTAATCTCAATGACTTTAATTGTGTGACTACCAATACTATCCACATATTATTGTCGTGGCAGCTGTCCATGCAGGGGCACTGTCAGATGGGATAGCGCAGGAACTCATGGGATGCCGTATTCCTTTGGAGGTTTCCTTCACTAACTTTGGCTTTGCCGTTTTGTTTTTCTATTGTTGTTTGATATCCCAATTCCGAAAAAGTGTATGGAAAGTATATATATATATATATATATATATATATATATATATATATATATCTCAAGGGAGAGAAAATATAATAAAAATAGATAAATAATTTAGTAGATTTAATAAAAGAAAGGGGGGGGGGGTGAAGCTACTCAGAGACTACCGTTGTGGGTTTCTCAAAAAATGCCAAGAAGGGGCGTCACAATCAGTAAAATCAATTTTCTGATCCCCGGATACTGTATCGAATCTTCTCCAGATTCATGCATAACATTATTTCTTTAAGCCAATGTGAGACGGAAGGAGGACTCTAAAATATGCGGCTTGTTCAGAGGGGTTAATACCATTTTCCTATGTCCATTTGTCTCCCCAGAACTCCAGCATCATTTCTTCCGGGTTGCTAATGAGGTTCTTCCTGGCCAGCAGCTCTGTAACCAGGACAGGAACCTCAGATTGGACCAGAAGGAACCAGATCCTCCACAGGTTAAGGAGGAAATGAAGGATGGTCAGGTTGAACTGAAGCAGGAGATTGATGTCGTCATGGTGACTCCAACTTCTGGTGAAAGTGGCCACAGTGAACCAGAACCAAACATGGATCAGTTCCAACTTCAGATCTCTCCAGTAACTGGGAAACCGGATCAGCAAGAAACAAAGTACGAACAATCCACCAGAAATGAAGATGTCGGTACAGATATGGACAACTCTCCCATGACGGAGAGTCGTGGTGACTCTGATGCAGGTAATGAATCTGTAAACTTTCAGAACAAATATCTAAATGAAACAGACGGACAAATCCACTCAGAGAAAAGTCAGTTGACGTGCAGATTTTGTGGTAAAAGTTTCCTCAGACAATTATACTTGTTGGATCACACTCGTATCCACACCGGCGAGAAGCCATTTACCTGTCAAGTGTGCGGTAAGAGTTTTAACCGCAATGTGACTTTGACCACCCACATGAGAATCCACACAGGCGAGAAGCCGTATTCCTGTAACACCTGTGGTAAAAGTTTCTCCCAAACCGGTCACCTGACCAATCACATACGGGGTCACACAGGAGAGAAGCCCTTTTCCTGTGAAATGTGCGGTAAAACCTTTGCCGTCGGTAAGACTTTGACTATCCACATGCGGACCCACACAGGAGAGAAGCCGTATTCCTGTCACATTTGCGGTAAAGGATTCCTCAGCAGCAGCAACATGAAGGCGCACGTGAGGAGGCATGCTGACGTCAAGCCCTTTTGTTGTCAGAACTGTGGTCAATCTTTTGGACAACTGTCTGCTTTGAAAGTCCACATGAACAAGTCCTGCAGGCCACAACACCCCAGCAACAGCACCTCAGGAAATGTTTGGACCTTTTCCGAACAAGAAAACCAGAAGGAGTCTGAGCCAAAGCTTGTAACCACATAAGGATGACCACTCTGAAAACTCTGAAAACTTGATTTTCTACAGTACAGTTCTGTACAAATCTGTTTTACTTTTGAAATGTCACCATCATAAATCAGTTTCCAGTGCAAACTCAACTCCCTTCATCTCAATGTAAACAAGACGACTCTGCCCAACCCTCCCCCTCTCCCACGAACACCTGCGGATCTCCCTCCCAGAACTGTACTGAGCTGCCTGATAACACCAAGGACATTTTGGCTGGGAGCAGCTCTGGGCAAAGGTTCCTGGCTCCCCTCTTCTTATCAGCCCCCCTGACACGGACGTCGAGTTCGAGCGCCACGCGTTCGCGGCGCTCACTTGGATGAACAGTGCCGGGATCCCCCCCCCCCACCCGCGACTTGCCCACCCTCGACTTGCCCACCCTCCATCACCCACATGCAAGTCCTGTGACGTCTGTGCTTTGTGTGCTGCGAGGTGTTTTTTTGCAACTTGATAGTGTGTATTGTATGATATTCAGTGTGAAGATGTATTATATTTTAATGTCAATTTTGGAGAATTTACTTTATATTCAGATATTCTACCAAACCGGCTGATTAGATCTAACAACGCTGGTACGAAGTGTTTATTTGTTTTAGGAATAAAATTACATCATCTGCAAAGAGATTCTATGGTCTCTATTACCAATTGTAATCCCCTGAATTTGCTTACTAGATCTAATTG
Organism: Cololabis saira; assembly: GCF_033807715.1. Lineage (NCBI taxonomy): Eukaryota > Metazoa > Chordata > Actinopteri > Beloniformes > Belonidae > Cololabis > Cololabis saira. The sequence continues at coordinate 6,211,334 of NC_084599.1, read as the reverse complement.
CTGTTGCTAATGGCTCAATTGCTAGAACAAACACAAGTGGTGACAGAGGTGAACCTTGAGGGACAACTCTTGTGATATTGAAGGGTTCAGATATCACCTCATTTGTTACTCAGCTATAGGGTTGAGGTGTAACATTTTGATCCAGATCCAAACTGTCATGAATTTCTATGGATTCTATTGGTTGTGAAGGTTCCTGAGAGTTATCAATCAAGCCACTCCTTAGATATGACTACGAGCCTCCGAAAACATGGTGATGTCATGGGTGTGTCCAGTTCGTCTGATACAGTTTATGTGGACAGGTGAGTAGTAGCAGTAGTTAAAAGTGAATGTGGCAGGGCGAGTGCCACGGGGGCCCGACCGAAGGATGGAGAGACACGGAGCTTCGTGCAGACCCTTTTTTTATTTAACAATTAAACACCACCCACAGTGCACAAGCATGACAGCAGCTCCTCCGACCCCTCTTCTGCTGTCCAGCTCCGCCTTATAAGGCAGGCAGGGTGGAGAGATCCACTCAGGCGGATGGGACACAGGTGCGCGTGTCCTATCCACCTCTCCACCCTGCCACACACCCCCAACGCCAACCTCGAGCCGGGGTCTGTCCGTCCGGCCGAGCCTACTCCCCCCCCCGCCCCCTCGGAGCGGGAGAGGAAGCCCGGAACCCTCCGGGCCTTCCTGGTCGGGGGGTCGTCCCCGGCGTCGGCCTGACCAGCGCAACGGTCGGGGGGGGCGACCCCGGCGTCGGCCCGCCCGCCGTGGAAGACGCTCTCGGGCCGGGCCCATGGTGGCCTCGGGCCACCTGGTGCGTCCAGGACCACCTCCTCCTTCGTGACGCGGCCCCGCGCCAGCTGCCGGTCCGCCTCCGGGACCGCCTCCTCCGCGACGCAGCCCTGCGCGGGCTGCTGGTCCACCCCTGTCTCCGCGGGACCCGCCGTCGGCGCAGCCGCCTCCCCAGCCAACTCCGCCTCCGTCACCACCGCTGACTCCATCCCAGGAGCCGTTGCCTGGCGGCCCGCAGCTTCTGCCTCCCGGCCTCTAAGCTGTGGCACCACCAGCGCTGCCGCGGCGAACCTCAGGCGGGGTGCAGGGGTGGGTCGCTCCGCGGGTCCCGCCGCCTCGGGAGCCGTCGCTTGGTGGCCCGCAGCTTCTCCGACCCGGCCTGTCAGCTGCGGCGCCGCCCGCTCCTCCCACGCTGCTGGCGCAGGGGTGGGTCTCCCCGCGGCCACGAGCGCTTCCATCGCGGCCAGCTGCCGCTCGCCCTGGTCGCGGAACACGGCTGTCATGCCCGCCATGGCCTGGGCGAGCGCGTCCAGGGCCCGCTCCATGCCTCTCTCGTCCGTCCTTCGAAGCCCCACGTTGGGCGCCAGATGTGGCAGGGCGAGTGCCACGGGGGCCCGACCGAAGGATGGAGAGACACGGAGCTTCGTGCAGACCCTTTTTTTATTTAACAATTAAACACCACCCACAGTGCACAAGCATGACAGCAGCTCCTCCGACCCCTCTTCTGCTGTCCAGCTCCGCCTTATAAGGCAGGCAGGGTGGAGAGATCCACTCAGGCGGATGGGACACAGGTGCGCGTGTCCTATCCACCTCTCCACCCTGCCACAGTGAATAATTAATGTAATATAGTTTCAGTGTCAGATGAGCCAGACAGCGAGAAAGAGGATGTGGACATTTGATAAACAGTTTTGGGTTATCAGGAAATAATAGAAAACAAGCTGTGGTTTATGGACCCTGTGTGTTTGTAAGCTATAAAAAAAATTGTTTGTTGCTTTTTTTGGTTATTTGTAATAAATATAGGATCGGATCAGCAGGAGATGTTGTTTTTGAATAAAAATCTTTCTAAAAAATTATAAACATGTTCTTTTTTTTATTATTGATTGTCATTTCTTCTATCATTTAATATTCAATCACACTTGGTTCTACCAAAGGTTATTGGTACGTTCCCCAGAGAGTTTCCTGAACTCTGACCGTGTGTGTGTGTGTGTGTGTGTGTGTGTGTGTGTGTGTGTGTGTGTGTGTGTGTGTGTGTGTGTGTGTGTGTGTGTGTGTGTGTGTGTGTGTGTGTGTGTGTGTGTGTGTGTGTGTGTGTGTGTGTGTGTGTGTGTGTGTGTGTGTGTGTGTGTGTGTGTGTGTGTAAATAAGATGAGGAAAGTAGATACATAAATTAAGAAATATTAATTTGAGAATAAATAAGTAAACAAATAAATAATTATCATATAGAGGGGTGTAGCATGATATAATATAAATATAGCATAATAATATAGTAATATCCTAATATAACATAATCATGTTTATAATATTATAACATATAACAAAATGATAGTGTTTATTATGTTTATTATGGCATTTCGGATGCACCGATAGAGTTTCTAAGAAACACTGGCTTGTTTTACAAGATATAGTGAGTATATAGTATAGTATATAGGTCTTGTTTTGGTTTATTTGTTTTATTTGTTTGCTTGTTTAGATGTTTTTCTCTATTCATTATTATTATTATATTAGATAATTTAATGTAAAGCTATAGATAACTAGATCCTGTCCTACATACTCCGGTTCAGTAGGTGGCGGTATGCACCTCACAGTTGGTATTGCAATCCGCCAAAAAACGCAAAGAAGAAGAAGAATGTTTATATTTTGAAACATAGGAAAAGATTCCCACGGAACATAAAATTGATTAACTTCTTCTCATCTGAGACGTTTGGTGTAACATCCGGCGGAAGTGAACAAGCAGCGCCAGAGCATCACGTGTGTTTTGAATAATTTTTCACTTTTATTGTGTTTTCCGTGGTCTGATCGTGGTGTTTCCAGTGAGGATGAGTTCGTCTGGGTCTCTGAGAGAGTTCATCAGTCAGCGACTAACTGCTGCTGCTGAAGAAATATTCACAGAGTTTGAAAAAACCATCGTCCAGTACGAAGAAGAGATTGACCGACAGAGAAGACTGCTGGATATCACCTGGAAACCGGAGATTAAACTACACAGAACAGGTAGGAAACCGCAGATTAAACTACACATAACAGATAGGAAACCGCAGATTAAACTACACAGAACAGGTAGGAAACTACACATTAAACTACACAGAACAGGTAGGAAACCACACATTAAACTACACAGAACAGGTAGGAAACCGGAGATTAAACTACACAGAACAGGTAGGAAACCACACATTAAACTACACAGAACAGGTAGGAAACCACACATTAAACTACACAGAACAGGTAGGAAACCACACATTAAACTACACAGAACAGGTAGGAAACCACACATTAAACTACACAGAACAGGTAGGAAACCACACATTAAACTACACAGAACAGGTAGGAAACCACACATTAAACCACACAGAACAGGTAGGAAACTGCAGATTAAACTACACAGAACATGTAAGAAATCATTTAAAGCTTCTTGTTCGGTGGATAATTATAACTCAATACACCATTTCAAGACCACAGTGAAGTCTGTTATTAAGACATTTAGCAGAGATTGTTGGTAGTAGTAGTAGTAGTACTAGTAGTAGTAGTGGTAGTAGTAGTAGTAGTAGTAGTAGTAGTAGTAGTATTCAGTGAAGGCTGGTGATAAACATTTTTTTGGGGGGGCGCACTGGCGAATGGAGATTACAACACAACAGTTTTTATTACATATACTACATATACATATACTATACATGTAGTGTGGTGGATATACACACACAGGACAATTGTTAATTCTCAGAGTTATAATTCACGGCGACCTCGCCCATGTTACAATGTCTTGTTGTTCCTTTTACAAGGGATATTCTTCCCTTTAATTATACGTGCTACTTTAAGAGTACAGACACACCTCGGAGGTGCTGACGTTTTTACCTGCGCGAGAGTTTGCTGTTTTGTGGTTTTTGTTTTCTCACTGTGTTAATTGAATTAAATGGAGTGCTCTCCAAAGAGGAATTAATCTCCGTCGTTTCTCTGCCTACATCCACCGCACTCCTACAGTAGCATATTTTACATAAACATATTTTAAATTTTTCAAGTAACAAAATAACATATTTGAACCATTTTTCAGATTTTTTCAGTTATTATACAGAGATATTGACAGATATTGTCTGAAAAAAGGTTAAAATATGTTATTTTGTTATTTGAAAATTTGTTTTGTTGATGAGAAATTAAGTTTCTCTATTCTTCTTATTTTTGTGAGGGGGGATATATATTGTTTTTCGGCGCTACCTTAGATAGCTGATATAACATGAATTACTCCTATGTGGGATCAATAAAGTTTCCCAAGTATATTAGTGCGTGTGTGAATGAATAAATGAGACGTAAAACGTACATTTCTTTGTAGAAAGGCGCTTTATGAAAATAAGTCCATTTACTTGTATAAGTTTACAGTCTTGCCGCATCCAATATGGCGGCGACGTTGATGTATCACAGCAGCTCCATGGAAGGATACGGATACATGTCTAAGGCTGTGACTCCATTTGTAGTGAGTCCATAGATATATATAAAGGCTACATGACTCAAGGCGGAGTCTCCAGCGTCGTTCACCGGCGGCCATCTTGCCACAGGAGAGCTCGCTCACTCATAACATTGTGTTTAATGGTGCATGTACTGCTTAAACAACCTTAAAGGAGCATGAGGCTCCTTTTAAGAAATGAGACTCTCTAGCGCCACCCTTCACTACGATGGCCGTCGGGGGTACTGCAGACAACAGTGAAGCCGGCACGGGAGAACGGGAGAACGCGCATGCAGCGTCATGTGACGTCACATCCGCAGCCCAGCGCAGGAAATTAGGGCCCAGAATTGCACCACATTTTGCAGCACACAGCCTGTTCAAGGCAACAGAGAGATACACTAGAGCCTTGATTCTTAACCATAGGGCCGCGGCCCACACTTGGACCGCGAGCGCCCCCTAGTGGGCCGCGAAAAAAATTCTGTTTTCTACGTTTGGGCCGCGGGGGCCGCGGGACTGCATCCCGACCATGTGGTGGCGCTGTTACTGACTGCCAGCCGGTGGAGGAGGGAACCCAGAGGAAGAAGATGGGGGAGCTCTATAAAAGAGGAGAATAATGCTGCGGCACGTTCTATTTACCTCGGACACTCATCTAGCTGCTTTATCCTTTATTATTTTAAGATCCTTTATTTTGCACAAAATAGTTTTAAATCCGCCAGGGTAAGGGATCGTTTACTTGGTCTGCGCTCAGAGTTGGCTTGGATCCGCCAGGATCAAGGATTGTGGTCTGCGCTCAGCAACGGGGGAGAGCGAGCGCAGTGTGATCCTTTATTTTCCAGGTATGTTTTAAATTAGTTTAACGGTGGAACTGGTACTCAATAATTTCTTAATATGTTTTAGCTTTGAGGAGAATATTTTTGTGATGTTTTATTAAGTCAAAAAGTATATTTTCTTTGTGTTCAAGAGTAAACACGTGCGTTTGCCGCCATCTTGTGGAATTACTCAATACTGACATGCGTTGTGCATGAGTGAATGTATTTTATTACATTTCGTTAAGGCAAAGACCATATTTGTTCATGTTAATTGTTTAGTTACTATGTATGTAGCAGTTTTTGTATTAAAAAGGTGAATTTCCCTGAGATAAAGTTAATTTTCACAAGACTTATTGAATGAGCTAATAAGAAATTGTTTGTTGCTTGTAGGCCATATTATTTTGTAGCTTTATTAAGATTTTGGTTTGAATGTATTTTACCATTTGTGTACTGCAGGTTAAACCTAAAGTAACTTAAGTGTGCAGTTTACAGATATGATTTAAAATATGGTTTAAACTTAACAGTTTGCAAAGAAGTGTTGATGTAAAATGTGATTTAAAAAGATAACTAAAAGCTCTGGTTTGAGGAAACACTATCACTGGCCTGATCATTTATCCTTTATTTTCCAGTGCAACATACGCCAACACGATGGATTCTCAGAGTGAGCCTTTCCCCCATTCCACCCAGACTGGACCTGATTGTGTCTCAGAGGCCCAAGTGTCTCATTAAGAGCTGCAGATAAAAAGGGAATTGTATTTTTTTTGTTAATATGTATATGAAAGAAAATAAAGATTCTTCTGGTTCTGCTATGCACAAATATAGTTTCATTTGCACTTTATTTCAATTTTATTTACAGTTTATTTAATTTAAAAACATTTTGAATGTATTTATTTTACTTTTTATTAATAATAATGACTTGGTTTTATATAGCGCCCGTCAAGGCACCCAGAGCGCTTTTTACAGAGATCATTATTCATTCTTACACATCCTCACCGGTGGTGGTAGCTACGTTTGTAGCCACAGCTGACCTGCAGACTGACAGAAGCGTCAGTCGGCCCCTTCCGACCACCACCAAACATTCAAAAACATTCACACGGGGCAAGGTGGGTAAGGTGTCTTGCCCAAGGACACTACGACAGCCACTGGGACGGAGCAGGATTCGAACTGCCGACCTTCCGATCATTGTACGACCCGCTCTACTGCCATCCATTGATTGATCTATATGTATATATTTTTTTTAATTCTGAGTCCTTCCTTTTTTATTTAAGTAAAATCTAATTATTGATCTTTTATTAATAAGCCTGAACTGATTGATTTGTCCTAGTATAAATCAAGCTTGACGTGTGCATGTTAACATTGACATGTTTCATAAAAGTCCGTGATGATCATTTTATTTGACAAGGTTTTTGCTTGGGCCCTGGGCCGCTCTGTACTGAAAAAATTGGGCCTCGAGGTCAGAAAGGTTAAGAACCCCTGCACTAGAGGGCTCATTCTTTTTGGTTTGGAATGCTTCATCTGACATTATTACTAGAAAACTTAAAACATATACACATTTTTTTCATAAATCCTGCCTCAATCCTGCCTCATGCTCCTTTAACTTGCTCAATTCTCAACAGATTTTCAAACAGTTTGGTTTGTTATGAACGTCAGAGATGTAGTTATGACACTGCATACTTGTGATCATAAACATTGAAAAACGTATATGAAAATGTGTATGAAAATAACAAGAAACAGATAGCTATGACATGGTATTTATATTAAATGAATATTTCTATAGTATTCTTAGTAATATTTATATTTACATTATAACATATATACATATATTATTACCTTATAACATGTATGTATGTATGTGTGTATATATATATATATATATATATATATATATATATATATATATATATATATATATATATATATATATATATATATACACATGTTATAATGTCATAATATAATACATGATAATGTAATAATATATAAACATGTTATAATGTAAGTATACTATAATGAAAGTATATATATATATATATATATATATATATATATATATACTTTCATTATAGTATACTTACATTATAACATGTTTATATATTATTACATTATCATAATATATATATATATATATACTTTCATTATAGTATACTTACATTATAACATGTTTATATATTATTACATTATCATGTATTATATTATGACATTATAACATGTGTATATATATATATATATATATATATATATATATATATATATATATATATATATATATATATATATATATATATATACACACATACATACATACATGTTATAAGGTAATAATATATGTATATATGTTATAATGTAAATATAAATATTACTAAGAATATTATAGAAATATTCATTTAATATAAATACCATGTCATATCTAACTGTTTCTGGTTATTTTCATACAAAAGTACGTTTATAATTAATAATAATAATAATAATGTTTATAATTATTCACAAGTATGCAGTGTCATAACTACATCTCTGACGTTCATAACAAACCAAACTGTTTGAAAATCTGTTGAGAATTGAGCAAGTTAAGGTTGTTTAAGCAGTACATGCACCATTAAACACAATGTTATGAATGAGCGAGCTGCCTGTAGCAAGATGGCCGCCGTGTGACGACGTCGCTCTGCATTGGCAGCAGCGCGGACGAGTAATCTAGCCTTTATATATGTCTATGAGTGAGTCACAGATACAGTCGCGCGTCTACACTGTCAGGGGTGTGACTTTGATTGACAGCTCATGAATCAATCAGATTGGATGAAGAATGACAGAAAACACAATGATTGGCCACGGGCGCAGAGAGCTGCGCCCGGAGAAGAGTCTTTGAGTAACAAATTAGAGACCAGCATGGATCACACATGGATAAAAGTTTAAGAACATACAATACACACTCATTTGGCCGGCGCCCCTCGCCATTGAAACCTATGTATTTCAGTCTGCACAAAAAACAACTCTTGAATAAACCCAGTATGGGATGGGAAGGCTTGAAAAATTAAGTCAGACACATTTTATGAGTGCACAGATGTGATAATTACTTTTTATTACGTCATTTATGTGTACTGTGTCTATATTTATTTATTTTTATTTTTTTTCCCTGTAATTTTAATGGGGGCGGTGCCCTAGCGCCCCCTATTGACAAGCCGCCACTGTCTGAAAGTACAGATAAAATTTTGGTGAATATTGCTCTTCGTTTATGGGTTTTCAATAATTTTATAAAGTCTTGGAGGTTATGCAAATGGAGATTCTCCTGTAGAGGTCTGAAGGATCTCCCGTAGAGGTCTGAAGGATCTCCCGTAGAGGTCTGAAGGATCTCCCGTAGAGGTCTGAGGGATCTCCCGTAGAGGTCTGAGGGATCTCCCGTAGAGGTCTGAGGGATCTCCTGTAGGGGTCTGAAAGAAGAGCCCACATACCTAAGAGGTCAGCTGATCTGAACAAACCCAAAACAGTTCTGTCTGAAAGGGGTTTATACGACGTACATCCTTGTGTGATGTCACCTGGACCATTTTGTTGGCAACTAAAAACTTGGACTCGTAGGTTGATTTGATAATGAATGCACCATGATCAATATGATTGTATGATTGGATAATCGCTGAAGTTAGGTTCCCTAGACCTTTTTGGGTGAGAAGTTTCCACAGAGACATCAGTCAAGCTGTTCCTGAGATATGACTTCCAACAAACAAACACAGCTCAGTGGTTGCTGGCTTGTCCTTAGTTTGGTTTGGGTTTGTCATTTTTGAGCAGGACTCTAAAATATGCGGCTTGTTCAGAGCGATTAATACCATTTTCCTATGTTAATTTGTCTCCCCAGATCTCCAACATGGTTTCATCCCGGATGCTAATGAGGTTCTTCCTGGCCAGCAGCTCTGTAACCAGGACAGGAACCTCAGATTGGACCAGAAGGAACCAGATCCTCCACAGGTTAAGGAGGAAATGAAGGATGGTCAGGTTGAACGGAAGCAGGAGACTGATGTCGTCAATTATCTTAATGAAACAGGTAGGAAACCACAGATTAAACTACACAGAACAGGTAGGAAACCATTTAAAGCTTCTTGTTCGGTGGATAATTTTAGCTCAATACATCACTTCAAAACCACAGTGAAGTCTGTCATTAAGACATTTAGCAGAGATTGTTGGTAGTAGTAGTCAGTGATGGGCAGAAACACGTTAGAAGTAACGCGTTACTGTAATCTGATTACTTTTTTCAAGTAACCTGTAAAGTAAGGGATTACAATTGCAAAAACAGTAATTAGATTACCTTTACTTTTCTGAAAGAAGGCTGCGTTACTGCGTTACTAAATGCAGTATTTCTTTTGTGAAAATATCTCATGAATTATGGTTCCGCGTTAAATCGACGCAGAGCATACGCCGTAGAGTACGCCGTAGGGTACGCGGCGACGCGCACCGTACGGTGAGCGTCGCCGCGTACCCTACGCCGTAGGCTCTGCGTCGGTGCGCGGAACCATAAATCAGCCTTCAGTGGTAAACCAGAGGCGACATGGAGTGCGAGAGAGAGCAGGAGCATGCAGCGTTTAACGGCTGGAATTACAGACATTATTTTGAGTTTGACTCGGTCAAAAGTGATAAAAACATTCTCGTCCGCTGTGGGAGGAAAGCTCGTTCGCGAGACCCCCGGATTCCTCCTCCCCCACTGGGGCTGCAGCGCCGGCTGCCTCATCAGACTCCAGCGGGAGAACTGCCGGTGGCCCCTCTGCTGCTAAACAGGTGAAACTAGATGTAAGACCAACGGGACTTAGTGCAGCTGAATTGAAAAAGCTTGTCGCAAGGGGCACGGTGGCGCAGCTGGTAGTGCAGCCGTCTCACAGCAAGAAGGTCCTGGGTTCGATTCCCGCCGGGGACGCTGTGGGTGCTGAAGTGCGTGTTAGTTCCCCCATGACTTCAGTGCCCACACCCTGGGTGGGGTTGGTGAAAGTGCCTTTCTGTGTGGAGTTTGCATGTTCTCCCCGTGTTCCCCTGGGTAGCTAATGGGAGCTACCCTCACAAAAAAAAACATGCACACAGTCCTGGGCTATACATGCCCCCTCTGGCCAACTGGGGTTCCAGATGGGGTGGGGAGGATCCGGCCGGAATAACGTGATCCTTCCACACGCTACGTCCGGCCAGAGAAACCCCACCCTGTCTGGTGAAAAGATGCGGCCTGCTCACTCCTCAAGTTAAGGAGGAGACCTGAGCTCAGTGCAGGGCCCTCCCGGGGTTGGTAGAGGATGGCAATGCACAGGACTGTTAGGTAGGAGCACTGGGTGATAAAATGGGGAAAAAACCGGGATAAACATATTTAAAAAAAAAAGCAGGTTATATTGTAGTTCAAGTCAGAGAGAGCTGTATTTTGCCCGACGCAATGTGCATAAATTTAAGACTGAAAATAATAAAAACAAGTTTAAAAATAGACCGTTTCATTTACTTATATGGTGGAATATGCACAAAGAATAGAATTTAAACTGAAAGTTCTATTGTTTTATATTGTTCCAGTAAAGTGTATTCAGATCATGTTTTTGAAAAGTAACTAAGTAAAGTAACTAGTAATGTAACTAATTACTTTTGAAAATAAGTAATCAGTAAAGTAACAGGATTACTTTTTTGGTTCAGTAATCAGTAACTAATTACTTTTTCAAAGTAACTTGACCAACACTGGTAGTAGTAGTATTATTATGATGATGATGATGATGATGATGATGATGATGATGATGATGATGATGATGATGATGATGGTTTCAACTCCAAACCACGCGACCTAGTGTCTCCCACACAAAGCTGAATTCTAGAACCAGGAGACAAATAAACACGCATTTTGTCTAAATTGCAGGGTCTCTCTCTCTCTGTCTGTCTAGCTGAATAATGGATGGGTGGATGGGTGGATGCAGGACTGCGGTACACCAAGAGGGAAATGTTATGTCATACTTAATCTCAATGACTTTAATTGTGTGACTACCAATACTATCCACATATTATTGTCGTGGCAGCTGTCCATGCAGGGGCACTGTCAGGTGGGATAGCGCAGGAACTCATGGGATGCCGTATTCCTTTGGAGGTTTCCTTCACTAACTTTGGCTTTGCCGTTTTGTTTTTCTATTGTTGTTTGATATCCCAGTTCCGATAGTTTTCGCAGGTGATGTTCTGGTTGCTGGTGCACCACCAAAAAGTGTATGGAAAGTATATATATATATATATATATATATATATATATATATATATATATATATATATATATATATCAAGGGAGAGAAAATATAATAAAAATAGATAAATAATTAAGTAGATTTAATAAAAGAAAGGGGGGGGGGGGGGGTGAAGCTACTCGGAGACTACCGTTGTGGGTTTCTCAAAAAATGCCAAGAAGGGGCGCCACAATTGGTAAAATCAATTTTCTGATTCCCGGATACTGTATCGAATCTTCTCCAGATTCATGCATAACATTATTTCTTTAAGCCAATGTGAGACGGAAGGAGGACTCTAAAATATGCAGCTTGTTCAGAGGGATTAATACCATTTTCCTATGTCCATTTGTCTCCCCAGAACTCCAGCATCATTTCTTCCGGGTTGCTAATGAGGTTCTTCCTGGCCAGCAGCTCTGTAACCAGGACAGGAACCTCAGATTGGACCAGAAGGAACCAGATCCTCCACAGGTTAAGGAGGAAATGAAGGATGGTCAGGTTGAACTGAAGCAGGAGACTGATGTCGTCATGGTGACTCCAACTTCTGGTGAAAGTGGCCACAGTGAACCAGAACCAAACATGGATCAGGTCCAACTTCAGATCTCTCCAGTAACTGGGAAACCGGATGAGCAAGAAACAAAGTACGAACAATCCACCAGAAATGAAGATGCCGGTACAGATATGGACAACTCTCCCATGCCGGAGAGTCGTGGTGACTCTGATGCAGGTAATGAATCTGTAAACTTTCAGAACAAATATCTAAATGAAACAGACGGACAAATCCACTCAGAGAAAAGTCAGTTGACGTGCAGATTTTGTGGTAAAAGTTTCCTCAGACAATTATACTTGTTGGATCACACTCGTATCCACACCGGCGAGAAGCCATTTACCTGTCAAGTGTGCGGTAAGAGTTTTAACCGCAATGTGACTTTGACCACCCACATGAGAATCCACACAGGCGAGAAGCCGTATTCCTGTAACACCTGTGGTAAAAGTTTCTCCCAAACCGGTCACCTGACCAATCACATACGGGGTCACACAGGAGAGAAGCCCTTTTCCTGTGAAATGTGCGGTAAAACCTTTGCCGTCGGTAACACTTTGACTATCCACATGCGGACCCACACAGGAGAGAAGCCGTATTCCTGTCACATCTGCGGTAAAGGATTCCTCAGCAGCAGCAACATGAAGGCGCACGTGAGGAGGCATGCTGACGTCAAGCCCTTTTGTTGTCAGAACTGTGGTCAATCTTTTGGACAACTGTCTGCTTTGAAAGTCCACATGAACAAGTCCTGCAGGCCACAACTCCCCAGCAACGGCATCTCAGGAAATGTTTGGACCTTTTCCGAACAAGAAAACCAGAAGGAGTCTGAGCCAAAGCTTGTAACCACATAAGGATGACCACTCTGAAAACTCTGAAAACTTGATTTTCTACAGTACAGTTCTGTACAAATCTGTTTTACTTTTGAAATGTCACCATCATAAATCAGTTTCCAGTGCAAACTCAACTCCCTTCATCTCAATGTAAACAAGACGACTCTGCCCAACCCTCCCCCTCTCCCACGAACACCTGCGGATCTCCCTCCCAGAACTGTACTGAGCTGCCTGATAACACCAAGGACATTTTGGCTGGGAGCAGCTCTGGGCGAAGGTTCACGGACTTATCGCACACACACACTCACTGACAACCACAACCCTCCCACCCCATCCAACGCCTTCCTGGCTCCCCTCTTCTTATCTGCCCCCCTGACACGGACGTCGAGTTCGAGCGCCACGCGTTCGCGGCGCTCACTTGGATGAACAGTGCCGGGATCCCACCCGCGACTTGCCCACCCTCCATCACCCACATGCAAGTCCTGTGACATCTGTGCTTTGTGTGCTGCGAGGTGTTTTTTTGCAACTTGATACTGTGTATTGTATGATATTCAGTGTGAAGATGTATTATATTTTAATGTCAATTTTGGAGCATTTACTTTATATTCAGATATTCTACCAAACCGGCTGATTAGATCTAACAACGCTGGTACGAAGTGTTTATTTGTTTTAGGAATAAAATTACATCATCTGCAAAGAGAGCTATTCTATGGTCTCTAATACCAATTGTAATCCCCTGAATTTGCTTACTAGATCTAATGGCTCAATTGCTAGAACAAACACAAGTGGTGACAGAGGTGAACCTTGAGGGACAACTCTTGTGATATTGAAGGGTTCAGATATCACCTCATTTGTTACTCAGCTATAAGGTTGAGGACGTGTAACATTTTGATCCAGATCCAAACTGTCATGAATTTCTATGGATTCTATTGGTTGTGAAGGTTCCTGAGAGTTATCAATCAAGCCACTCCTTAGATATGACCGTGTACAAATACCCACAGCTACGAGCCTCCGAAAACTTGGTGATGTCATGGGTGTGTCCAGTTCGTCTGATACAGTTTATGTGGACAGGTGAGTAGCAGTAGTTAAAAGTGAATAATTAATGTAATGTAGTTTCAGTGTCAGATGAGCCAGACAGCTAAAAAGAGGATGTGGACATTTGATAAACAATTTTGGGTTATCAGGAAATAATAGAGAACAAGCTGTGGTTTATGGACTCTGTGTGTTTGTAAACTATAAAAAAAATAGTTTGTTGCTTTTTGTGGTTATTTGTAATAAATATAGGATCGGATCAGCAGGCGATGCTGTTTTTGAATAAAAATCAAACCTCGCCACCTGCGAGACCAGAGGCCGACAAGGAAGAACCCGGAACCCAGGCCACCGGCAACCCCACAGAGGGGAGAAGAGGGCGGGAGGAAACCCACCGCCAGCGAGGCCACCGTGAGTGGTAGACGAGGGGACCCGTGGGAGGGGCCCCCACGACCATGGGAAGAGGCAGCCAGGGAATCCACAGTGGCGGCATGTGGCCAGGAGGCCCTCCCCCCCCAGGCCAACGACCCCCACCCAGCGAGAGGCCAGCCTGCCCGGAGAGACAGAGCCCCCACAAAAGCGGCCCTCCAGGACCAGAGGGGCGCCCCCCTGCAGAGGCAGTAGGGGGGACCCCCCAACAGGGCGACACCCGCGCGGACCCGACAACGGAGGGCCCCAGACCCAGGCATCCCATTCATCCATCCATTCACCCATCCGATTCCTATAATAATAATAATAGTATAATATATTAACAACAATAATAATAATATAACAATAATATTAATAACCATCTTTGTATAATAATAATATTAATAAATTATTACACTTTGTTGTCCTGCCAATGGAGGCCCAAATCCTCCAAGGCAGGACCCTTTCATACCACATTCTCACCGACAGGGATGCACATTCACGGCACTTCCTCGCAAGGGCAGGAAGTGTGCGCTCTGAATAGTACGTCCAAATTAATGCACACTACTGATATTTACTCAAAAGTGTGACGAATTTAAGTATACTTTTTAGTATATTATGTTTAGTATGGCATTTCGGATGCACCGATGGTCTTGTGAATGTGGATCACAATTTTATCTGTAAAAGGGTTTTAAATGGTCCTTTAACCCTGCCTTTTGAAAGTGGTTCCCCCAAAAGCTAAACACGGCCGAGTACATACCGAAATAAAGTATTTAAATACAGTTATAAATAACTGATCCAACAAAATGTTTATATTTTGAAACCAAGACCAGGAAAAGAGAGAGACAATATTCCCACGGAACAAAAAATGTATTCACTTTTTTTCACCGGAGACATTTGGTGTAACACCCGGCGGAAGTGAACAGGGGGCGTCAGAGCATCACGTATGTTTTGAATAGTTTTTCACTTTTATTGTGTTTTCCGTGGTCTGATCTGGATATCGTGGTGTTTCCAGTGAGGATGAGTTCGTCTGGGTCTCTGAGAGAGTTCATCAGTCAGCGACTAACTGCTGCTGCTGAAGAAATATTCACAGAGTTTGAAAAAACCATCGTCCAGTACGAAGAAGAGATCGACCGACAGAGAAGACTGCTGGACATCACCTGGAAACCGGAGATTAAACTACACAGAACAGGTAGGAAACTGCAGATTAAACTACACAGAACAGGTAGGAAACCGCAGATTAAACTACACAGAACAGGTAGGAAACCACACATTAAACTACACAGAACAGGTAGGAAACCACACATTAAACTACACAGAACAGGTAGGAAACCGGAGATTAAACTACACAGAACAGGTAGGAAACCACAGATTAAACTACAGGTCTGCAGACCCTGGGTGAAGTAAAATCCTCATTTAAAGGAGACCTATTATGGCATGTAATGTATATTTTAAACAGGCCTTGAATGTCTTAAAAATAATCAAAAACTTGTTTTTTGTACATAAATCAGAAATTCATCCAGTCTCTATTTTTACCGCTTCTAACCTTCTTCATAAGGGATTCTGAGGGTTCATGACGGATTCTGAGGGTTCATGACTGGGATTCTGCCAATGCAGAGCGACGTCGTCACACGGCGGCCATCTTGCTACAGGCAGCTCGCTCATTCATAACATTGTGTTTAATGGTGCATGTACTGCTTAAACAACCTTAACTTGCTCAATTCTCAACAGATTTTCAAACAGTTTGGTTTGTTATGAACGTCAGAGATGTAGTTATGACACTGCATACTTGTGAATAATTATAAACAATGAAAAACGTACTTTTGTATGAAAATAACAAGAAACAGTTAGATATGACATGGTATTTATATTACATCAATATTTCTATAGTATTCTTAGTAATATTTATATTTACCTTATAACATGTATATATATTATAACATTATAACATGTATTTATATGACATTATAACATGTTTATATATTATTACATTATGATGTATTTATATTATGACATTATAACATATGTGTATATATATATATATATATATATATATATATATATATGTATGTATACAGTGGGGAGAACAAGTATTTGATACACTGCTGATTTTGCAGGTTTTCCCACTTAAAAAAGCATGTAGAAGTCTGTAATTTTTATCATAGGTACTCTTCCACTGTGAGTGATGGAATCTAAAAAAAAATCCAGAAAATCACATTGTATGATTTTTAAGTAATTAATTTGCATTTTATTGCATGACATAAGTATTTGATACATCAGAAAAACAGAACTTAATATTTGGTACAGAAACCTTTGTTTGCAATTCCAGAGATCAGACGTTTCCTGTAGTTCTTGACCAGGTTTGCACACACTGCAGCAGGGATTTTGGCCCACTCCTCCATACAGATCTTCTCCAGATCCTTCAGGTTTCGGGGCTGTCGCTGGGCAATACGGACTTTCAGCTCCCTCCAAAGATTTTCTATTGGGTTCAGGTCTGGAGACTGGCTAGGCCACTCCAGGACCTTGAAATGCTTCTTACGGAGCCACTCCTTAGTTGCCCTGGCTGTGTGTTTCGGGTCGTTGTCATGCTGGAAGACCCAGCCACGACCCATCTTCAATGCTCTTACTGAGGGAAGGAGGTTGTTGGCCAAGATCTCGCGATACATGGCCCCATCCATCCTCCCCTCAATACGGTGCAGTCGTCCTGTCCCCTTTGCAGAAAAGCATCCCCAAAGAATGATGTTTCCACCTCCATGCTTCACGGTTGGGATGGTGTTCTTGGGGTTGTACTCATCCTTCTTCTTCCTCCAAACACGGCGAATGGAGTTTAGACCAAAAAGCTCTATTTTAGTCTCATCAGACCACATGACCGTCTCCCATTCCTCCTCTGGATCATCCAGATGGTCATTGGCAAACTTCAGACGGGCCTTGACATGCACTGGCTTGAGCAGGGGGACCTTGCGTGCGCTGCAGGATTTTAATCCATGACGGCGTAGTGTGTTACTAATGGTTTTCTTTGAGACTGTGGTCCCAGCTCTCTTCAGGTCATTGACCAGGTCCTGCCGTGTAGTTCTGGGCTGATCCCTCACCTTCCTCATGATCATTGATGCCCCACCAGGTGAGATTTAGCATGGAGCCCCAGACCGAGGGAGATTGACCGTCATCTTGAACTTCTTCCATTTTCTAATAATTGTGCCAACAGTTGTTGCCTTCTCACCAAGCTGCTTGCCTATTGTCCTGTAGCCCATCCCAGCCTTGTGCAGGTCTACAATTTTATCCCTGATGTCCTTACACAGCTCTCTGGTCTTGGCCATTGTGGAGAGATTGGAGTTTGTTTGATTGAGTGTGTGGACAGGTGTCTTTTATACAGGTAACGAGTTCAAACAGGTGCAGTTAATACAGGTAATGAGTGGAGAACAGGAGGGCTTCTTAAAGAAGAACTAACAGGTCTGTGAGAGCCGGAAGTCTTACTGGTTGACAAGTGATCAAATACTTATGTCATGCAATAAAATGCAAATTAATTACTTAAAAATCATACAATGTGATTTTCTGTATTTTTTTTTTAGATTCCATCACTCACAGTTGAAGAGTACCTATGATAAAAATTACAGACTTCTACTTGCTTTTCAAGTGGGAAAACCTGCAAAATCGGCAGTGTATCAAATACTTGTTCTCCCCACTGTATATATATATATATATATCATTATATATATATATATATATATATATATATGCATATATATGTATATATATATATATATATATATATATATATATAACATATATGCATCTCGTATTTCAGCTGACAAATTCTCTGTCAAAAAACAGCAATGAAAAGTAGTTATTTCATGAAAATACAACGAACTCCCGAGATATAACGTTGTCCTAACTCTTAAATCACTTTTATTTACTTAGCAAGCATGCTAAGATAACTAACAAAAACCTAACATACTATTAAAAACCTAACTTAAATCCTTTTTGGGCAGCATTTGGCCGCCCACTGAAGAGGCTTCGTTGTCAGCGACTAACTGCTGCTGCTGAAGAAATGTTCACAGAGTTTGAAAAAACCATCGTCCAGTACGAAGAAGAGATTGACCGACAGAGAAGACTGCTGGACATCACCTGGAAACCGGAGATTAAACTACACAGAACAGGTAGGAAACCTCAGATTAAACTACACAGAACATGTAGGAAACCACACATTAAACTACACAGAACAAGTAGGAAACCACACATTAAACTACACAGAACAAGTAGGAAACCACACATTAAACTACACAGAACAAGTAGGAAACCACACATTAAACTACACAGAACAGGTAGGAAATCATTTAAAGCTTCTTGTTCGGTGGATAATTTTAGCTCAATACATCATTTCAAGACCGCAGTGAAGTCTGTCATTAAGACATTTAGCAGAGATTGTTGGTAGTAGTAGTAGTAGTAGTAGTAGTAGTAGCAGTAGCAGTAGTATTAGTATTATTGTGGTTTCAACTCCAAACCACGCGACCCAGTGTCTCCCACACAAGTGAAGCTGAATTCTAGAACCAGGAGACAAATAAACACTAATTTTGTCTAAATTGCAGAGTCTCTCTCTCTCTGTGTGTCTAGCTGAATAATGGATCGGTGGATGCAGGACTGTGGTACACCAAGAGAGAAATGTTATGGCATACTTAATCTCATCGAACCAATAAAGAAGCAAAAGTCAGAACACTAAACACAATTTGGTGGCAAATGATCTCTGACATTATTTGGAAAACTGATTTCCAAAAGTTACCTAAAGAGGGACACGGCCAATACATGTGATAGAGTGAAGCAGGTGCACTTTTACATTTGTCACATGTAGGATCGACATCAGAATATATTCAAGAGTTTAGTTTTGGATATATCGTTGCGATGCACTACTTTAAATTGCAAAAGTGAGTGTCGGGAACACAAAGACGAAGAGTGAATCCGATCAAGTACTGAGTCCCATATATCATCTGTAAAAGGCTAATTTAGGTCTTGTTCCCAAGTTGTTTTATAACTGCCATTGAGGGGGAGTGTAATCTGGAAATAAGGTTGTATAGGTTAGATATGGTACCTTTAGCTGTGGGGTTGACAGAGAGAAAAATATTGAGAGGATTGACTTGAGGTTTGTGAGGGAACTGAGGTGTTACACCCTGTATGTAATTCCTAACTTGTAGAAATCTAAAGAAGTGGGTTTTGGCAATACCATAGTCTTCTGTCAGTTGACAAAAACAAGCAAAATGATTACCAGTATAAAGGTCTTTGAAGCATTTCAGACCTTTCTTGCGCCACATTTTATATGTGCTATCTACCATAGAAGGGACAAATAAATGGTTGGCTGCAATTGGACTTTGGAGTGAGAAAAACTGCAGTCCAAAACTTCTCCTAAATTGGGTCCAAATTAGCAAGGACTGTTTTACAACTGGATTACCCTTCGGGATACTTGAAGCAAGAGGACGTGCAGCGCCCAAAAGAGCAGGCAAGGAAACCGGGCTACTTGCGCACATCTCCATTAACACCGAAGCAGGACGAGAGGGTTCAAGATGGAAATGCATCCAGTACATCAAACATTGAATATTTGCTGCCCAGTATTAATACTGGAAATTAGGCAGAGCCATTCCTCCCACCTGCTTAGGTCTTTGGAGAAAGGCTTTCCGTAACTGTGAGTGTTTACCATTCCAAATATAAGATGTCATTAAATGGTCAAGGGCCATAAAAAAAGATTTTGGGATGAAAATCGGTAGACACTGAAATAGATATAGAAACTTTGGAAGCAACGTCATTTTATTGAATTTATTTTTCTAATCATAGACAAAGATAAAGGAGACCAATTAGATAGTGTTTTCCGCCTGATTAAATAGAGTGAGAAAATTTGAATTAAATAAATCTTTAAGGTCTCTAGTTACACATATTCCAAGATAGTTTAAGTGATCTTTAACCACCTTTAATGGGAAACCTGCAAAATTAAGTTTGAGGGCTTTTTATTAATAGGAAATAGTTCGCTTTTATTGTGTATTGTAGAGTGAAAAGAGAGAGAGGCGTACTTGTAGAGAAGAGGCTGGCTTTGAGAAAAACAGAAGTAAGTCGGCCGCATACAAGGAGACCTCAAGCTCAACTCCCGCCTTCCATATCAACTGTATCTTCCTGTTGCCACGCAAGGCAATCATAGAAGGTTCTAAACTTGTCATTGATCAATTTCTGGTAAGAAGTTATACCTCCTTTATCTGTCTGTACACCAGCAATAAGTTGCTTCGCTCCCAACCCACGCAGCGGATTGGCCAGGAGTTTGCCTGTTTTTTCGCCATGTTCATAATAGTAGCTTTTAGTCCTAAGTAACGGTCTTTCGACGAGGTGAAAAGTAAGATTAAATTCTGTCTGAAGCTTCAAGCGGTCCTTGTATAATTCAGGAGAAGGCGAATTTGAATATTGTCTATTGTTGAGGAATTTATCAAACCAGTTCAGAAGTCCGCTTTTGTGGTTTTATGAGGTTTTATTGAGCCGGCGGTGAGCACGTCTACACAGACCAGGGGTCTGGTTGAAATGCTGACCTCGAGTGATGTTATAACCAGATTTTTATACAAGAAGTTTAACAACAAAATGCAGGAATACACGAATCAGGCGAGAGACAAAAAGTAATTTACAGTCGGATGTGAATCGGGCCAAATGTCATTATCAGACATTTGGCATGACTGTCACAGACCTCCAAATCACCCCATAGGGTGCTCTCTTGATTCAAGTCTGTTTGAACCAACTTCCGAGGTGTCGGGATCTGCACGGGGGGTAGGAAGCTGAAGCTACCCCAAAAGGTGTTGAGTCCAGTTCAAAGCCCTGTAGGGGGTAGGGGCTGGAGCTTCCCATGACAATGTGGCTCGACACTATCTATGTTTAAAATCCGGTTAGCTATGTCAGTCGTATGGCGTGTGTCGAAGTGGAAGTTTCAGCCATAGGGTGTGAGGTAGAGAGCTAAGCATGAAGCTTTGATCAGTCCTGCATTAAGTATCTATATCCGGCTTTGGAGTGCTGCTGCATGGGTGGACTATCAGTTTATCATGTCTGAGGAAAGCAATGTCCCCTCTCTCACTTGCTGCTCTCAACTTCGGCATAAGTTCTTTCCTTTTTTGCCTAACCGAGTCTGTGTAGTCCTCATTAATGAAGATTTTAGTCCCCTTGAGGTTTTTTGCTCTCTGAAGTACTGCAGACCTGTCTTTGTATCTTAAAAGTTTTACCACTATGGGTCTGGGTCGTTCACCCATCGATGGTTTCCCGGTGCGATGTGCTCTCTCAATCTCAATGTCTCTGTGTAACTGCAACTTCTCTGAGAAGATCTTTTTCACTTTCTCCTCCGACTCTGTCCAAGTTTCTCCTGATGTCTCTACGATGCCATCTATTACCAGGTTGTTTCTTCTTGATTGCCCTTCTAGGTACTCTAATTTATCTGAGAGTACTAGAAGACTGTCACAGATTCATTATGTCAGCTTGAAGGGCTTTGCTGTGATCAGCTAGATTTGCATTGCTGCCTTTAATTTCGTCTGCCTCCTTCTGGGTAAACTGCAGGCTAGTTGTAATGTCCTGCACTTCTCTAGTCCATTCTCAAGTTAGTCAAGTCCATAATCATTTTCACAAAGCATTGAAAATTGTCTCGTTGCTGTTGGAGCAGAACTGTGAACATTTCTTTCTGCTTAGAAAGCAGATCATTTACGTGCTCCAGCGAGACTTGCTCATCCTCGTGTATAGTTGCCGCGTTTTTGGGCCCCATTGCAGTGTCGGCGTCATGGGGGGGCACCAGGGGGCAGTGCCCGCTTACTTCAGTCACTGTGCCCCCTCACTTTTCGTCTTTGGCGGTAAACAAATTTCCCGAAAGCTAACTATTCCGAAGGAGAGATTGCGAACGAAAGAGAGATTGCGAACCTGAGCTGAGTGTGTCCTGTGTGTTTTCCTCTAAAGCCTTTTTCACATAGAAGGCGCACAGCGGCGGCCGCCGCCGGCTTTCCCATTCATTGTGTACCGTGTATACTCTTTTAACAATAAAATGTTCATTTAAAATAAAATATAGCATTTCCATGCCTCATATCAGGATCAATTGAATCATTTATCAATATGTGGTTATGAAACTTTTTTTTGGTGGCCAAGCAACTTGCAACAAACATGTTCAGGGGTGACACAGTTCCTTGTATCATGGTGTGCTGAAGTAGGGAAAGATCTCAAACATGCAGGACCAGAGTTGGAGACCCAAGCGCGCCCTGCTTTGCTCCGAGTCTGCGCCCACTCGCCCCCGACTCTGCTCCACCTGCGCGGACTCTGCGCCGAGTCTGCGCCACCCCGTTCTATGTGAAAAAGGCTAAACTCAGAGGGGGAACACTGAGTCTTTTTTTAGACATTTTGTTCACATTTTCACTGTCAACTGCGGATTCTGCAGAATCCATGGTGTTTTCCTCTTTGCAGCAAGTTTAAACAAATCCTCCTCCATTACACTATCCTCCTCTCCATCCAACACAGACTCTGCCATCTCGCTCTGTACACCGGTCGCTTCGCTCTGCACAAAAACCTGCGCCCCACTTTGCGCTTCGCCCGGCGCTTCGCCCCCTGTGATTTTGGTGAATATTGCTATTTGTTCATGGGTTTTCAATAGTTTTATAAAGTCTTGGAGTTTATGCAAATGGAGATTCTCCTGTAGCGGTCTGAACGAGGTCCTTAGTTTGGTTTGGGTTTGTCATTTTTGAGCAGGACTGTAAAATATGCGGCTTGTTCAGAGGGATTAATACCATTTTCCTATGTCCATTTGTCTCCCCAGAACTCCAGCATCATTTCATCCGGGTTGCTAATGAGGTTCTTCCTGGCCAGCAGCTCTGTAACCAGGACAGGAACCTCAGACTGGACCAGAAGGAACCAGATCCTCCACAGGTTAAGGAGGAAATGAAGGATGCTTCAGTTCAGGTTGAACTGAAGCAGGAGATTGATGTCATCATGGTGACTCCAACTTCTGGTGAAAGTGGCCACAGTGAACCAGAACCAAACATGGATCAGGTCCAACTTCAGAACTCTCCAGTAACTGGGAAACTGGATCAGCAAGAAACAAAGTACGAACAATCAACTAGAAATGAAGATGCCGGTACAGATATGGACAACTCTCCCATGCCGGAGAGTCGTGGTGACTCTGATGCAGGTAATGAATCTGTAAACTTTCAGAACAAATATTGTCATGAACGGTAACTGGAGTTGAAAGATGACGACCACGTCGACTCAATTCGGCATTTATCTGGCCGCTTATTAAAGGTATAGTCTGTAATGTTGGAGAGCTAGCAAGATTTGAAAGTGGCACCTCCTCTAAGCCCCACCCCCTCCTCCCCCTCCCGTCAGCGCTCCGTCCAAAGCCACGCCCCCACAAACTTTGGGGAACGCGCATTTGCAGGAGTCCAGTTTTCCAGGACATTTTGGACAGCACATTTTCAACAAAACTACCCCATGTCTCATTCACCTGTAAGTGAGGCCAGTTTTAGGGGGGGCAGGGGTGGGCTGTGCCCACCCAAACGTGCATCCTGCCCACCCAATCAAAGTTATGGGGATCCTTTATTTTTTTATAAATCTAAAAAAATATCACAGAATATCTGTACCGTTTCTGATTGGGTCGGCACTGCGCATCATTTTTAGACACAACAATGAACACATACCGCAAAAGTTGTGTCTCGGCGGAGGGACCCGGCGTCCCAGCAAAATGAGAAACAGAGAAGTTCAGAACAGCAGACAGAGCCCACACTGAAGGCTGATTTATGGTTCCGCGTTACACCAACGCAGAATGGTGCGCGTCGCCGCATACTCTACGCCGTAGGCTATGCCGTACCCTACGGCATAGCCGTGGCTCCAGAGCCTGCAAAGCACCGCAGCGCACCCCCACCTGCACCGGCGCTCTCCGCCCTCGCCGGGATGGAGACGCCTCCATCCCCACGGACCCCCATACTGGGGGGGTGGTATTTTTGGCTGCGTTTTCTCGTTTTCTGCGCCATTCTTCAGCAAACATGACTGAGTGTGTGAAGTTTTCCGACAAGATTTTTGACGTGACCAGTGCACGCATGGGACAGAGGGGGGCATGGGCGGGACTTAAAATGAAGGCATCTGATTGGCCAATCCTCTGGTCCTCTGACCAATCCGTGACGTTCGGTGCGCAAAAAACAGATTGGTCAGAGTTTTTACAGGCTGTCATAAGAGGTCGGATTTTTTTCTTTCCTTTTTCTGAACACATTATTCACTGGCTACTCTCAGGATGGAAGGACCATTTCACTCATTATAACAATAAATGTTTTTGAATACGGTTACAGACTATACCTTTAACTGGGAACCACACACACGGTACATACACTTGCTTGGTATGAACGCACTCTGATGACGTCACATCGCGATTACGGTAGCCTGTTTGTCGCCTATTATTACATCTCCCCCTTAAAGGAGCATGAGGCTCCTTTTTATAATAATAATAATAATAAATTGTATTTATAGAGCGCATTTTCACCTGAAGAACAAGTCTCAAAGCGCTTACAATAAAGATTAGAAAAAAAGAAATGAGACTCTCTAGCGCCACCCTTCACCACGACAGCCGTTGGGGGTACTGCAGTCAACCGCGAAGCCGGCACGGGAGAGCGGGGAGAACGCGCATGCAGCGTCATGTGACGTCACATCTGCAGGACAGTGCGGGAAATTCGGGACCGAATTGCAGCACATTTTGCAGCACACAGCCTGTTCAAGGCAACGGAGAGATATGCTAGAGGGCTCATTCTTTTTGGTACCGGTAAGCAGACTTGGTCTGGATGTCCTTTTGCTGGACTTAATATCGGTCCGCAGGTGCAGGTTGTAACTTGTTCTCCAGCATAGGAAGTGTCGTCCGGATGCACCTCCCCACCATAAGCGAAGCTGGGCTCACCCCTGTCGAAGCACTAGGGGTCGCTCTGTAGCACATCAGAGCAAGATGTGGATCAGGCTGTTTTAAGATGTGTTTCGCAGTCTGAACGGCACGCTCCGCAGCGCTGTTAGCCTGGGGGTAATGGGGGCTAGACGTCGTGTGCACAAACCCATACTCCCGGCTGAAGTCTTGAAACCACCCACATGAGAGAAGCCGTATTCCTGTAACACCTGCGGTAAAAGCTTCTCCCAAGCCAGTCACCTGACCAATCACATACGGGGTCACACGGGACAGAAGCCTTCCTGTG
Organism: Cololabis saira; assembly: GCF_033807715.1. Taxonomy (NCBI): domain Eukaryota; kingdom Metazoa; phylum Chordata; class Actinopteri; order Beloniformes; family Belonidae; genus Cololabis; species Cololabis saira. Next base: position 6,185,887 of record NC_084599.1, on the reverse strand, counting down.
AAATGTGCGGTAAAACCTTTGCCGCCGGTACCTGTTTGACTATCCGCTTGCGGACCCACACAGGAGAGAAGCCGTATTTCTGTCAGATCTGCAGTAAAAGATTCGCCAAGGCCGGCAACATGAAGGCGCACGTGAGGAGGCATGCTGACGTCAAGCCCTTTTGTTGTCAGAACTGTGGTAAATCTTTTGGACAACTGTCTGCTTTGAAAGTCCACATGAACAAGTCCTGCAGGCCACAACATCCCAGCAACGGCATCTCAGGAAATGTTTGAACCTTTCCGAACAAGGAAATCAGATGGAGTGAGAGCCAAAGCTTGTATTCACATAAGGATGACCACTCTGACACAAAAACAATAACAGCATGAAAACTTGATTTTTCTACCTTACAGTTCTGTACAAATCTGTTACTTTCGAAATGTCACCATCAGTACATATAAAAGTCCTGTGATTTTGGTGAATATTGTTATTTGTTCATGGGTTTTCAATAGTTTTATAAAGTCTTGGAGGTTATGCAAATGGAGATTGTCCTGTAGAGGTCTGAAGGGTCTCCCGTAGAGGTCTGAAGGGTCTCCCGTAGAGGTCTGAAGGGTCTCCGTAGAGATCTGAAGGATCTCCGTAGAGGTCTGAGGGATCTCCCGTAGAGGTCTGAGGGATCTCCCGTAGAGGTCTGAAGGATCTCCCGTAGAGGTCTGAAGGATCTCCCGTAGAGGTCTGAGGGATCTCCCGTAGAGGTCTGAAGGATCTCCCGTAGAGGTCTGAAGGATCTCCCGTAGGGGTCTGAAGGATCTCCCGTAGAGGTCTGAAGGATCTCCCGTAGGGGTCTGAAGGATCTCCCGTAGAGGTCTGAAGGATCTCCCGTAGGGGTCTGAAGGATCTCCCGTAGAGGTCTGAAGGATCTCCCGTAGGGGTCTGAAGGATCTCCCGTAGAGGTCTGAGGGATCTCCCGTAGAGGTCTGAGGGATCTCCCGTAGGGGTCTGAAGGATCTCCCGTAGAGGTCTGAAGGATCTCCCGTAGGGGTCTGAAGGATCTCCCGTAGAGGTCTGAAGGATCTCCCGTAGGGGTCTGAAGGATCTCCCGTAGGGGTCTGAGGGATCTCCCGTAGAGGTCTGAAGGAGGTCCCTAGTTTGGTTTGGGTTTGTCATTTTTGAGCAGGACTCTAAAATATGCGGCTTGTTCAGAGGGGTTAATACCATTTTCCTATGTCCATTTGTCTCCCCAGAACTCCAACATGATTTCATCCGGGTTGCTAATGAGGTTCTTCCTGGCCAGCAGCTCTGTAACCAGGACAGGAACCTCAGATTGGACCAGAAGGAACCAGATCCTCCACAGGTTAAGGAGGAAATGAAGGATGGTCAGGTTGAACTGAAGCAGGAGACTGATGTCGTCATGGTGACTCCAACTACTGGTGTAAGTGGCCACAGTGAACCAGAACCAAACATGGATCAGGTCCAACTTCAGAAGCCTCCAGTAACTGGGAAACTGAATCAGCAAGAAACAAAGTACCAACAATCAAGTGACTTGACCTGCAAATTTTGTGGTAAAAAATGCCTCAGAAATTCCCACTTGGTGGAACACACTCGGATCCACACAGGAGAGAAGCCGTATTCCTGTCAGATCTGCGGTAAAAGATTCGCCAGCAGCGGCAACATGAAGTCTCACGTGAGCAGCCATTCTGGATTCAGGCCCGTGTGTCCGAACTGTGGTAAATCTTTTGGACAACTGTCTGCTTTGAAAGCCCACATGATCAAGTCCTGCAAGCCACAATTCCCCGACAATTTAACATGGAGCGCACTTGGAGCGGAGCCAGAGACGGATTAAAAAAAGTGTTTCCATTAAACTTTTGCGATAAATGTCTGAAAAAGGGTTTTTGTGTGTGTGTGTGTGTGTGTGTGTGTGTGTGTGTGTTTGTGTGTGTTTGTGTGTGTGTGTGTGTGTGTGTGTGTGTGTGTGTGTGTCTGTGTCTGTGTCTGTGTGTGTGTGTGTGTGTGTGTGTGTGTAAGCTATAAAAAAAATTGTTTGTTGCTTTTTGTGGTTATTTGTAATAAATATAGGATCGGATCAGCACGAGATGTTGTTTTTGAATAAAAATCTTTCTAAAAAATGAAAACATGTTCTTTTTTTATTATTGATTGTCATTTCTTCTATCATTTAATATTCAATCACACTTGGTTCTACCAAAGGTTATTGGTTCCTTCCCCAGAGGGCCCGATTTACTAAGATCCTAAATAAAGAGTACTAAATTGCGTGTGCACTGAAAAAGTTTGCGCGTGCTGTTTGCGTGTGGTTTGCGGGTGATCAACTAAGATTGCGTGCGCAATTGATAACAGGTGCAAACAGCAGTATTTAAATGAGGTGTTGTGTGTCTTGAGGTGTTGCGTGTCTTAAGGTTTGCGAGCGCAGATCTGCGCCATGGAGAGTCTGGATGGAATGCACAGTCACAAGTCACAAGCGCAAAATGAAATTTGACGAGTTGGAGTTAGAGATATTAGTGGAAGAGGCAAATAAACACATTCATGAACTACAGAAAAGAAATTTAAACATTACCAAAAGAAACGCAATATCGGAGAAAACCTGCGATAGAATAAATGCAGTTGGTAACACAAAAAACGGAAAAACGTCTGGTTTTTCATATTTCAATTTTAGGCACAGATCAAAAATACGAAATAGAAAAACGGGCCACAGGACTGAATTTGATTTTAATATTGAATTGGTCGGGTTTGCGTGACCCGGCGGTGCTCGGCATGATCTGAGGAGAAAAAGACATCAGACACAGAGCTGGAGAGCGCTTTGATTAATCTATTTATGAGTTAAGTTTTTATTCAGATGTCCACAGTATAGGCCAATGCAAATATTATATATTATATAGCAAACACTGACAGTAAATGTGTGACAGACGGGACCATCATATGGCCGAAAGAAGAGAAGTGTTCATAACAGCGCACAGAGCGCACACTAAAGGCTGATTTATGGTTCCGCGTCACACCAACGCAGAACCGACGGCGTAGGGTACGCGGCGACGCACAACGCACCGCGACCCTACTCCGTCGATTTAACGCAGAAGTGTGGGAATTGCAGAAAAACGCGGAGACAATTTCCCATTCAAAAAACGTGTGTTGTTTTATTAGAAAACTTCAGAACACTGAAACACAAAATGGAGCTGTCCAGCAGCTAGAACCGCATGGAGCTCAACGTCATGACCACATTTAAAGGGGCCTCATCCCTGAACCATACTAGTTGCATGAAGGACAATATACTGCATTTAATAATGAACGGTGTGTGGGACCATACTTGATGAATAAGGTGAATTATGTCCGTAACATTCACTACACAGGTCCCCCCAGAATTCACCATATTTGAAAAAAAGAAAAACACATCAGTCACCGGGGAGGGGGGCGTATCAACCGTCCACAGCGGCTGCGCTGTACCGGAGGCTGATTCGAGCTGACTGCGGCAGGGGTCACGTCGTGACACAGGTGCGGGGCAGGCAGCGCGGGAGGCTGGGGAGGGGGGGGAACAGGGGGCGGGGGCCGAGCGGGAGGCCGCCCCCGTCGTGGGGGTTGGGCGAGTTCAACAGGCTTACCCACGTCTAAGTGAGCTGGTTTGAGGCGGTCGATGGAGAGGCGCTCCGGTTTACCGCCCATGTCCACCACAAAATGTTTGTCCCCTGCCTCCAAAACCCGGAATGGGCCCTCGTAGGGCGGGCGTAGCGGTCCCCGGTGGGCATTGCGGCGAATGAAAACATAATCAGCCGCCTTAAGTGCAGCCGGGACGTGCGACTGAGGCAGGCCGTGATGGGAAGTAGGGACAGGTGCAAAAAGTCTTGCATTGTCCAGCAGAGCGGACCGCTGGAGAGCAGCAGACCAAGGAACCGTGGCATTAGGGACAAAATCCCCTGGAACCCGCAGCGGCTGCCCATAAACAAGCTCGGCAGATGAGGACTGTAGGTCCTCCTTTGGCGCGGTCCTGATGCCCAGCATCACCCATAAGAATTTGTCAACCCAGTTATTGTCTTTGAGGCTGGCACGCAGGGCAGCTTTCATTGACCTGTGAAACCGTTCAATAAGACCGTTAGCCTGTGGGTGATAGGCAGTAGTGCGGTGGAGTTTAACTCCGAGGTTCTGTGCCACAGCGGTCCACAGTTCAGACGTGAACTGTGCGCCTCGGTCAGAGGATATATCTGACGGAGTGCCAAAACGAGCAACCCAGGTGCTGAGAAAAGCCCGTGCCACCTCCACAGATGCCACCGACGTCAATGGCACTGCCTCAGGCCAGCGGGTTGTCCTGTCAACCATGGTCAACAGGTACGAGAAACCGTGAGAGGAGGGCAGAGGGCCGACCAGATCCACATTAACATGGTCAAAACGTCTCTCAGGAACCGGGAACAACTCTAGCGGGGCTTTAGTGTGGCGGTGGACCTTGGCTCGTTGGCACTCGACACAGGTGTTAGCCCAGTCCCTAACGTCCTTCTTGAGGCCGTGCCGGACAAATTTTGCCGCAACCAGTCTCTGCGACGCCTTCGAACCCGGATGTGAGAGACCATGTATGGCATCAAACACCTGTCGTCTCCACCCTGAGGGAACAATGGGCCGAGGACTGCCCGTGGAGACGTCGCACAGGAGCGTGGTACTAGTATCACCAAAGACCACGTCCTCGATCTTAAGCCCTGTGGTAGAGGCCTTCAGGAGCTGCACGTCAGGGTCCATGGCCTGATCTGCTGCCATGCGGGCATAATCAAAACCAAGATGGACCGCCCGAGCCACAGCCCGTGACAGGCAGTCTGCAACGTGGTTGTTCTTACCGGCAACATGCCGCAAGTCCGTGGTGAACTCGGAAATGAACAACAGATGACGTTGCTGGCGGGCGGACCACGGCTCAGCCACCTTAGCCATGGCAAAAGTCAGTGGCTTGTGGTCGACAAAAGCAGTGAAATGTCGTCCTTCCAGCAGGGAACGAAAGTGTCTGATGGCGAGGTAGAGACCAAGCAGCTCCCGATCGAAAGTGCTGTACTTTCGCTCGCTGGGACGCAACTGACGGCTAAAGAAGGCCAGTGGCTGCCAGGCCCCGTCTACCCACTGCTCGTAAACCGCACCAACAGCGTAATCTGAGGCGTCTGAGGTGATGGCAATGGAGGCTGTTGGGGAAGGATGCGCCAGCATGGTGGCGTCCGCCAGGGCTGCTTTGGTGGCAGCAAAAGCCTTGTCCATGCACTCAGACCAGTTCACAAGGTGCTTAGGTTTACCTTTCAAGGCCTCATGCAAGGGTTGCATGAGCTGAGCAGCTTGAGGGATGAAGCGGTGGTAAAAGTTCACCATGCCAAGGAATTCTTGCAGGGATTTTACGGTCAGCGGGCGCGGGAACCGCGTGACCGCCTCCACTTTTGATGGGAGAGGGACTGCACCATCCTTAGTAACCCTGTGTCCCAGAAAGTCAATGGTGGAGAGACCAAATTGGCACTTGGCAGGGTTAACAATCAGCCCGTGTCGGCTAAGCCGCTCAAAAAGAGCTCGGAGGTGTGACAGGTGCTGAGATTTGGAAGCACTCGCTACCAAGATGTCATCCAGGTACACGAAAAGAAAAGGCAAGTCCCGTAACACAGAGTCCATTAGGCGTTGAAAAGACTGGGCTGCATTTTTAAGGCCAAATGGCATGCGCAGGAACTCGAAAAGACCAAATGGTGTGATCACAGCTGTTTTGGGAATGTCCAGCGTGTGTACCGGCACCTGATGATATCCTCGGACGAGGTCCACCTTGGAAAAAATCACCTTACCCGCCAGGTGCGCTTAAAAATCCTGTATGTTCGGGACCGGGTATCGGTCAGGTGACGTTGCGTCATTAAGCCGCCGGTAGTCACCACACAGGCGCCAGCCGCCCCCTGGCTTGGGGACAATGTGGAGAGGCGACGCCCACGGGCTGTCGGAGCGGCGGACTATACCTAGGCGTTCCATGTTTGCAAACTCAGCCTTTGCAACGCCAAGCTTGGTCGGGTCGCCGGCGCTCAAGGCCACTACTGAGCGCCGGCCCGGGCGTTTCCCGGCCCGCCAAAACTGCACGGCGAACGGCACTTGGTAGCCTTGGGTCCGAACTTTGTGTGATAAAAACACAAGCCGACCTGTTGTGGAGCAGAAGAGTGTTGCCGGGGAGAAGCGGCCGCAGCAACGAGCGCGGAGCCGTCCCGCGTCCCCGGAGCGGGCTGCGCGGGGAGAAACGCGGCCACAAACTCTCCCTGACTCGCCAGAAAAAACTTATCAGCCTCCTCAGCCAGTCTCCGACAGTCAGTGATCGCGGTGTTGGCCAGAGCAGCCCTGACTTGGGAGGGCAGCTGACGCAGAAAAAGTTGGGTGAAAAGAAAATCGGGTCTGTGTTCACCCAGGAGATCCAGCATGCGGTCCATGAGCTCGGACGGCTTGCTGTCACCCAGTCCCTGAAGGGAGAAAAGCCTGCTGGCTCTCTCAGCATCCGACAGTTCAAACGTCTTCAACAGGTGAGACTTGAGAGCTATATATTTATCCGTCGCCGGGGGATTTTTAAGAAGGCTCACCACTCTGGATGCAGTTGAATTTCCGAGAGCCGACACAACGTAGTAGTATTTCGTCGTATCGGCGGTGATCTCCCGCAGCGCGAACTGCGCTTCAGTCTGGGCGAACCATGCAGATGCCGACGATTCCCAGAATTCGGGGAGTTTGAGGGTAACAGCGTTCGTAGACATGGTCGTGTGTCGTGTCTCTGGATACGTCCAGCAGACAAACGTCGGGGTCACCAGTGTGGGAATTGCAGAAAAACGCGGAGACAATTTCCCATTCAAAAAACGTGTGTTGTTTTATTAGAAAACTTCAGAACACTGAAACACAAAATGGAGCTGTCCAGCAGCTAGAACCGCATGGAGCTCAACGTCATGACCACATTTAAAGGGGCCTCATCCCTGAACCATACTAGTTGCATGAAGGACAATATACTGCATTTAATAATGAACGGTGTGTGGGACCATACTTGATGAATAAGGTGAATTATGTCCGTAACATTCACTACAGAAGCATAATTCAGGCGAAGCTGCAGTCTCTGCGCTGATACTGACACCGGGTCGGAGCGGATTTGGTCATGATGTTTAACCTGTGTTTTGTGATTAATAAGCACGGGTTTTAATTAAATGTAATTTACGAAGGATGATTTCACGTTTCACTTATCAATATGATAAGTAATCAATAAAATACAAATTGGCACAAAGGCTTGGCCTGCTTGTGGGCGAGTGGAGGGGGGCACAATAAGAGAAGGTGGCAAGATATAAGGCGGAGAACTAAAGAAAAAGTGGCCTTTAATAAAACTTGTGCAACCATTTTTAAAATAGCATGCAGCAGAATAAAGACTCTCTCTCTGCGTATTCTTTGATTTTGGATGTCGCCTCCTTGCCACAATAACGGCAGCAGCAGATTAGCACCTTCCTTTCGAACGTATTAAATACAGACGCAATCCCAATACGCGCAATTACTTTCAGGCTTGGTAAATCTCATTGCGCGTGGTAAATGGAGCAATTTGCATCTTCCCCTCCCAGTATTTAGGATTTCTGGCGGGTACGCCCCATATTGATTATTCATCAGGGCAAAAGTACTAACTGAATTGCGTGTGCAATTTTGCTCATTTGAGAGACGCAGTCGTCTTTGCACGCTGTTAGTAGATCAGCTGGCACTTTGGTTTGCGGGTGCTGTCAAGTTTGCACAGGTTTTTACACACGCAAACCTTTAGTAAATCAGGCCCAGAGAGTTTCCTGGGGCCTCATTTATCAACTGTGCGTAGAAAAGGTTCTAAATTCTGTCGTAGGAATGAAATTTAGAATGTGTGTAAGTACAAAAAAATCTGAATTTATTGTGCGGACGCTGGTCGTACGCACATCAGTGATAATAAATCCCACCTGTTCTTAACTGCCGTGCTCGTGCATGGTGAGGGTCATTTGAATTCAGAAACGCCTCCAATTGACCATATATGGCAGCAACAACAGGAGGTTGTTTTTTTTTTCAAACTTTATTGAACAAAATTCTTTAGGGTATACAATAAATGGCACATGAAACGAAACAATCAATTATCTACAGATATTCAACATTTGGGGGGGTTGAGGGCAAAAAAAAAGATACATTTACTGACAAGCTATGGGAAGTGTATTAATAAAAATTAAGAAACAAAGACATCGTTTCATATAAGCTTTTGGCAATATCGTTTTTTTCACGCATCAGTTTTAGAGACGCTAAGTACAGTTTACATTCATTTTTCAGATGTACAAGGGAGGGTTTGCTGTTATTCCATTTGCATTTATGTATGTGATATTTACCTAGTAAAATAATTATGTTGACCATGTTTGATATATTTCTCTGAAGATTATCCATAAATTAAGATTTGGTTGGAGTCAACAGCTCCTGCTTGGAGGTGCAAACACCAACCGAGCTGTTCTGCAGAATAAATGAGTGTTGCGTTCCTCCAGGCCACCGGGCAACGACGTTTGACAGACATAGTTGCATCGCAGATTATTTGTGCATTGATTTAATGAAATCCTATCATGTTCACGTAACTGAATTCATTGTGTGATGGGGATTTTATTGCGATTTGGGTGCAATCTATAGCTCCAATTATGTTTGGGAATCCGGCGATGGCGTGAAATCCTCGTTTAATTTCGACTTGTTGGTGATGTGTGTATAGGAACTGGATGTAAATTGGTGCCAGGGAAATTATTGCATCCAACACTGCCGGCATGATTCTGCTTAGTGTCGGCTGCGAAATGCCACGTCTCCAATCTCTCTCTGAAATGTTCCAGTGGACAAAAATCCCAGAGTGGACAGGAGCTGGATGTGACTGGGATGGCTTTGGTGCATTTGGTCTCTCGCTCCAACATAGGTTGTAAATCACGGTATAGATCCATCAGAATGTTTTTGGGGAAGCGGTACCTGCTGAGCAGCCGCTCCGTGCTCTCACTGAACATCAGCACGCTCTTTGAAAACGCGATCCCTGCGGAGCGCACGGTTCTCCAAATCCTCCAACAGTGCAAGATAAGCCATGGTACTTGTATTTTCTTTTCGGGTCGTCCTGCCAAAGCTGTCTTTCATAGCTTATCACACCAATTATTCAAAATGTCTGCTAAATTACTAATAGAGAATTTTTATTAATTAGAGGAAACAGGGAACATGTGTGAAGTTTGAGATCGCTGAACACTGTGACTCTTTTAATGGGTTCTATTTGTAGTTTCACTGTTCTACCACTAGGTTTTGTGTGTACGCATGGTCAGAGCTGTGCTTAAATTTACACACGTTCCTACAAGTACAAGTTGATAAATGAGGCCCCTGAACTCTGTCCGTGCTACAGCAGTGTGTCCCGGCCCTCGGGACACGCTGTCCTGTCCTACATGTTGAAGTAAGGACACATCTAAAGCATGGAGGACAGTCGGTCCTGAGGACCAGGGTTTGAAAGACGTAGCCTCAAGTCCACAAAACAAATGTAGTTATTTCACATATTGTATCGTCTTACCATCACAGGCTTCTGTTTTCCTTCAAGAGTTTCATGTGAAACATAAAAGCAATAGATGGAAACATAAAACACATTTATACACCGTCTTGTGTTACACTCTGGTGGTCATAATGGGGGGGTCTGCAGGTCAGTGGATCATGGTGGTCAGACAGGAAGTGGGTGGGAGACATTGACCAAGCTGTGCTGTACCTTAGCCCAGTGGTCTCCAGCCTAGTCCTCGGGTCCACTGGTCTGCATGTTTTAGAGGTTTCCCTGCTGCAGTACACCCTCACAGTAATGACTGTCTCATTAACAGACTTGTGTAGACCTTAATGATCACCGTTAATTACAATCAGGTGTGTTGATTTGAGGTAATCTGAGGGCGTTCTGGTGCTGGGTCTGTAGCTGAGTATGGTCGTGTGATTGACGCAGCACACCAAGGACGGGACGCACACTGCCACCATTACGGCATCTGAGATGTCTCTGCAGGTAGTTTGGCCTAAATCCCACCAGGGCAGTTGCTAGGAATTATGGGCCCCCTTAAAGAATATTGCCGTGGGCCCTTTTTTTTTTTTATTGCTGTAAAAACAACAAATCTAACAAAACTTTTTTTTGTTGTTTTTGGCTACTCAAATATCGTACTAACACATCTTTACAAGACCAGATTGAACACATCATGATAACGTAACGGACGTTCGTTTGATGCTCATAATTACTTATTAGGCTAAAAAAAAAAATACTGATTAGGCTTGAATGCGTCATAATACAATCCACTGCAAGTGGAATGATACTAGCAAAACAAGAATATTGTCAGGGTTTGACACTTCCTCCCAGTTTGAGTTTCAGTTCTGTCCCTCCTGTTTCCCATTTGTCCTGATTGTGTCTGCACCTGTGTCTCGTCGTGTCTCGTTATCCCCTGTGTATATCTGGTCTTGTCATCCCTTTGTTCCCTGTCTGTCCGTACTGGTTCTTCCTCCATGTCTCCTTGTAGTTTTTTCTGTTCCTGGTTTTTTGTTAATCCTGCTCTGCAGCGCTTTGTTTTTGCCTTTTTGTGAACAAACCCTTTTTTGTTGTGAACTCCTGGCTCCTGCTCTCCTGCACTTGGGTCCTCAGCAAACCGAAGCACAACAGAACGGACTGACCAGATGGACCCAGCGGGAGAGCGCCTCACGCTGATGGAATTTTTGCGCTGGGCCGGGGAGTATGGGGACCCCTTTTTGGGGACCCCTTTTTGGGGACATGCCAGGCTCTGGGTGGGCCCAGGAGCCTGCAGGCTCAGGGGAGGCAACGAAGACGGCGTCGGCCTCAGCCCCAGCCTGTTCCTGCTCCCTGGGAATCGGCCGAGAACATGCGCTGGGCCGAGGAGGAGGAGTATCGGGACCCCTTTTGGGGAACACGCCTGGCTCTGGGTGGGCCCAGGAACCTGCAGGCTCAGGGGAGGCAACGACGACGGCGTAAGCGCCAGCCCCAGCTTGTTCCAGCTCCAGCTCCTGCACCAGTCCCTTTTCCAGTGGTGGTCCCGGATGCACCTCCCCATGTTCCAGTGGTGGTCCCGGACGCACCTTCCCATGTTCCGGTGGTGGTCCCGGACGCACCTTCCCATGTTCCGGTGGTGGTCCCGGACGCACCTTCCCATGTTCCGGTGGTGGTCCCGGACGCACCTTCCTATGTTCCAGTGGTGGTCCCGGACGCACCTTCTCATGTTCCAGTGGTGGTGATGTTGCTGCCCCAGCAGACCACTCCATAAAAAATGGCTGATGCCACCACAGTGTCATAAAATGTTTTCAGGAGTGTTTCCTGCACACCAAAAGCCCTCAGTCTCCTGAGCAGATAGTCTTCTCTGGCCTTTTTTGTGGAGTGCAGAGGAATTAGTAGTCCAGTCCAGTTTATTGTTGAGGTGAACACCCAGGTATAAGATGTCACCATCTCAATGTCCTTTCCCTGGATGTTCACCGGTGTCGGGGGGGATTTATTACACCTGCGGAAATCCACCACCAGTTCTTTGGTTTTCCCCGCGTTGATCTGGAGGTGATTCTGCAGGCACCAGTCCACAAAGTCCTGGGACAGTTCTCTGTACTCGCTATCATCTTCATCAGTGATGAGGCCGACGATAGCAGAGTCATCAGAGAACTTCTGTAGGTGACAGGTTGGTGAGTTGTAGGAGAAGTCACCAGTGTAGAGAGTGAAGAGGAACGGCGCCAGGACCGTTCCCTGCGGGGCCCCTACACTGCAGACGACCATGTCCGATGTGTGGTCCCGTGTCCTCACATACTGTGGACGGTTGGTGAGGTAGTCCAGAATCCAGGATGAAAGGTGACTGTCAACCCCTTCATTCTCCAGCTTGTCTCCCAGAAGTGCCGGCTGGATGGTGTTGAACGCACTGGAGAAATCAAAGAACATGATCCTCACAGTGTTCCCAGGTTTTTCCAGGTGAGACAGGGCACGATGTAGCATGAAGATGATGGCATCATCCACCCCAATGACAGGTTGGTATGCAAACTGTAGTGGGTCCATCGCTGGGCTCACCATGGGGCGGAGATGTTGGAGGAGCAGCCGCTACAAGGCCTTCATCAGGCGGGATTTCAGAGCCACCGGCCTGAAACTAGAAGAAACTAGGTAGAAGACTGATCAAATCTATTGAAAAACAAATTTAGATCGTTCACCCACTGTTGGTCCCCCACAGCCTGGGAGTCTGGTTTCTTGTGGCCAGAGATGGTTTTTAAGCCTCTCCAAACTCCTTTGATGTTCTTTTGCTGCAGTTGTTCCTCCATCTTTCTTCTGTAGCAGTTCTTCCCCTCCCTGATCCTCCTCCTTAGTTCCTTCTGAGCAGTCCTCAGCTCCTCTTTATTTCCTGATCTAAAGGCCCTCTTCTTCTCCTTCAGGAGAGCCTTTATGCCAGGATTAATCCAGGGTTTGTTGTTGGAAAAACACCTTACCATCCTTGTTGGTATGGTGTTTTCCACACAGAAGTTGATGTAGTCTGTGATACAGTCAGTGAGACCATCAATGTCATCCCCATGAGAGTCACAGAGTTCCTCCCACACAGTTGTGTTAAAACAGTCCTGCAGAGCTTCTTCAGCTTGGCTGGACCATCTCTTCACTGTGCGGGAGACAGCTGGTTCCCTGTGCACCAGGGGTCTGTACACAGGCAGGAGATGAACCAGGTTGTGGTCGGATCTGCCCAGCGGGGGGAGTGGTGATGGGGTGTATGCCTCCTTGGTGTTGGCATAAAAAAGGTCCAGTATTTTATTGTCCCGGGTGCAGCATGTTACATACTGAGTGAAAGTTGGCAGAGTGGTATTAAGACATACGTGATTAAAGTCCCCAGAGATCAGAATGAGAGCCTGCGGGTGTTTTGTCTGCAGCCTGCTGGTGACTGAGTTCAGGACATCACATGCTGCATCACCATTAGCAGAAGGGGGAATATTTGCAGCCATCATGATAACGTGCGTAAATTCCCGTGGCAGATAATACGGCCTCATACTAACAGCCAGCAGCTCAATGTCCCTGCTGCACTGTTGTTCTTTGACGGTGATGTGCCCGGGTTTGCACCACTTCTCATTCACAAACACCGCCAGGCCCCCTCCTTTCCTTTTACCGCTCTCTCGTCCGATCCGCCCGCACCAACTTAAATCCGTCCAGCTCCACCACCGTGTCCTGGGTCGCCGCAGTGAGCCAGGTTTCTGAGTACACCATTACGCTGCACTCCCGGTACTCCCGCTGATGCCGGGTCAGCGCCGCCAGCTCATCCATCTTGTTAGGGAGAGATCTTACATTCCCCATTAATACAGACGGGAGAACAGGTCTATATTTCCTCCTCCTGATGCGGCATTGAGCTCCGGCACGGCATCCCCGTCTCCTCCTCTTGATCTCGGGGGGGACGTCGGGTGTCTCATGGGGCGGCAGCAGCGCGGTGTTGCGGAGCGCCAACAGCTGATCCCTGTTGTAAACAATAGGACTGCTTGCGGGACCCCCGGACACGGACGTAAACAGCGAAAAAAGTAATAAAAAAGTTGAGATCAAAACGGCTGTTTTGGTCTCCATGGTGCAGAGTAGTATATAATATTTAAACACTTACGAAAAATAACAAGATTACAGATTAAAGTAGAAAAAAAAAAGAGAAAAAGCTCAAAGGTGAGCAGGAGCTGCTGTAAAAAGCTGCCACTCACGCAGCGCCATCTTAGTATATGGTCTCTGCATTTAACCCATCTCTGGAGACTAGAGAGCAGTGGGCTGCCATATGAACGGCGCCCGGGGAGCGGTTGGGGTTGAGGGCCTTGCTCAGGGGCCCAGGGTGGTTGACCTGGGTTGCATTCTGGGGGCTTGAACCTGGTCCAGACTCCAGTCCACTCCTGTAACCACTAGGCTACCACTCCCCAAGGTTATCTGTCATCTGTGTCAATGTCCACAAAACAAAGCCAACTCTGTTGGGAATCTCAACATACAGAAGAGTATATGCAGGCATCAGAGCTGGCAACCTGGTTACAGGCAGCAAACTTTCCTGGTGAAATATACAAGTTCCCAAACAGAACAGGATACTTCCAGTTTGACAAAGTGCTGCAGTGATTTGGGAGAGAGATTTCCTCTCACCTCGCTGTAATTGTTGTTTCAGCTTCTCACAGTTTGGTCAGATACTTCCAGTTCAGGACTGCTCAGCCGCACAAGGAAACATAAATGTAAGTATTTTGAATCATTTATAAAGATTTACTCACCAACAGTTGTTTCTTGATATAATTACGGAGCTTTTCTGACTAACTTTGACCCTAACTGCTCAGTAATGGAGCACATCTTGTAGTAACCTGTGGTTCTGTACGTGTTTAGTTGCTTCTGGTAAGATAAACAGATAAGCAGATAAACGGAGGAGGGAGAGTGCAGTTAGTGACAGCTACTGGTCTGTGTTTACGGCTGACAGGAAGCAGTTCAGTTACAATTAAGGCTGAAATAATTGTTATGTTAGTTTTATAAAAATCAGTCATGTTACAGAAGCACAACTTTAGAGGCAAGAAAAACATTTTTCTTGTAAGTTTGAATACCAGTGAGGGCTCAAGTTTTAAAGTTTGTTTGGAGGGAGTTTGTTTAATTATTTGTGGGGTTGAGGACATTAAAACATACATAAAAACAGGATATAAAGTTTAAACTTCCAAATATCAATATTAATGATGATGATGATGATGATTATAATAATATTGATGGTGGTGATAATGATGATAATAAATTCAATAAAACATGTGAAAACTAAAAGGATTCAAACCTGATGGATTCTAACTCTAATTTACAAGATCTAAAATATGATTAAGTTTGAAAATAATTAACAAATGATGCAAAACATACAGGTTGCAGTGCATTATGGGGGATTCATATGGAGTAAGATAACTTCCAAAAATATGTGTCCATGTTATAACAATTCGTATTCGTAATGATAAACATTTGTATGTAAATAAAAAAGTTGTACCCAAAATTCTGCTGTCACACACATGAGTCTGATAAATTATTAGGGTTAGGATTGTTTTTATGTGAGTATGAATCTAAAAGCTGAGTGCAAAGTCTTGTGAACACAACTCTTTTTCTACGACTACGACACACTGTGAACACGAATTCAAGTTTATGGGTACGAGTCGAAAAACTGTCGTGTGTGACAGCAGAATTTTGGGTACAACTTTTTTATTTACATACAAATGTTTATCATAACGAATACGAATAGTTATAACATGGACAGATCTTTTTGGAAGTTATCTTACTCCACATAGATTACAGTTTTTTCTGAATGCTTAAGTACATTTTTTGCAACATTAGCTATTTTTGCTAAACTCTACACACAAATGAGAAAACCTTTCACCAAATTATCAAAACGTTATAGTTCTCTTGCAGAAGCAAACACAGCTTGATTAACTCTTCACACCTTAAAAAATGGTGTTTTCATATCAAACAGTAAACACATGCCATCATTTACTAAGCACATAATGTGCCAACTACACACTGATGGTATGAATACAAAACACATCTGGCTTTTGCTTTCTCTGTGCACAAGGTAGGCTATCAGGCCCATACACAGCACTACAGTAGCCTATGCACTTCGAAATTCAGAACCAATGACACTATAGCTTACCTGCACATACTCATATCGCAGTTGCTTCACACGTTCACTATTTCTTTCGAAAGGAACTCTGTAAATTTGTTTCATCCTTATTCTGTTGCGGGCAAGTACACGACTTACTAGTACTGACATGCTCACACTGCGTTTGTTTTGGAAAATGGTGTCATTATCAATTATACGCTGCTGTATTTTGCGTAGTCTTATTGCGTTATTGGCAATCACCATATTCACTATATGAATATTGCTCTTGCTCTTGCTCTGGAGTGAACATTCTTCCTCTGCCCCCAACATCTGGACGTCTAGCAATTCTGTAAAGTAACAATTGGTATTGTTGTGTTTCTCATTAGAGTAGCAGGGCAGTGCTACAAATTTTAGTGTAATGTGACTGTTCTTACCGATTTTCATTTCGAAATTTCCTAATGATGCTCGCTACAGTGTAGCGGCTCAAATTAGGCTGAACCCGTTGGCCAGCTTCCCTCAGGGTCATTCCATGGTTTATGACTTGTCCACTATTGTTGCTCTGATGTCATCAGTTATTCTATTTCTTCTTCTTACCCTTCCTCTTCCCCAAGGACGGATTATCATGACCACGGGCCCTGGACACAAACTCGCTATTCAATTCAATTTTTTCAATTCAATTTTATTTATATAGCGTCTAATACAACAGAGTTGTCTCTAGACGCTTTACAGAGACCCATACCCAGAACATGACCCCCGAGCAGTTATTACATAAACAATGGCAGGTAAAAACTCCCCTAGTGGGAGAAAAACCTTAAGCCAAACAGTGGCAAGGAAAAACTCCCCTTTAGGAGGGAAGAAACCTTGAGCAGGACCAGGCTCATCAGGGGGGACCCTCCTGCCGAGGGCCAGACTGGTGGGTCAGGGACGGCAACAGCACAGCAGGCAGGTGGAAGCAGCAACGGGATGACCGGGGGTGGGGACCGCAGGCCAGCACACAGCTCCCGAAGCTCCGGCCCAATCAGCAAGTCCCAGGTTGGGGTGCAGGGTCAGGAAAAGACTTGTGCTCCGTAATGCAAGCTACAAGCCACCCATGGCCACCTGCAGGACAAAAGAGAGAAAAGGGAGGAGAAGGGGGGGGCAGCAACGGGATGACCAGGGCTGGGGACCGCAGGCCAGCACGCAGCTCCCGAAGCTCCGGCCCAATCAGCAAGTCCCAGGTTGGGGTGCAGGGTCGGGGAAAGACTTGTGCTCCGTAATGCAAGCTACAAGCCACCCACGACCACCTGCAGGTTCCGGTGTCCGGCAAAGGATGCTGCAACATGGACAAAAGAGAGAAAAGGGAGGAGAAGGGGGGGGCCAGCACAAGAAACCACAGGAGCGACTCTGACACACTAAAGTTTACACTACCTAGAGATTTACCAACACCAGCTAGAGGTTTACTAAACACTAACTATAGGCTTTACTAAACAGAAATGTTTTAAGTTTAGTTTTAAAGGTGGAGGTGGTGTCAGCCCCCTTAACCCAGATTGGAAGTTGGTTCCATAGTAGTGGCGCCTGATAGCAGAACGCCCGCCCTCCAAATCTACATTTAGATACTCTAGGAACTACAAGTAAACCTGCACTCTGAGAACGGAGAGCTCTGACAGGAACATAAGGCACTATCAGGTCTTGCAAATAATGCGGAGCTAAGCCGTTTTGGGCTTTATACGCAAGTAATAAAATTTTAAATTGGATTCTGAATTTTACGGGTAACCAATGGAGCGACGCTAACACTGGAGAGACGTGGTCTCTCCTGCTAATTCCTGTCAGTACTCGTGCTGCTGCATTTTGGATCAGCTGGAGCCTATTCAGCAAATTACTTGGACATCCTGCTAACAACACATTACAGTAATCTAGTCTAGAAGATACAAACGCATGAACTAGTTTTTCTGCATCACTCTGTGAGAGGATTTTCCTAATCTTTGCAATATTACGGAGATGGAAAAAGGCTATTTTACAAACCTGATTGACATATGGTTTAAACGACAAATCCTGATCGAAAATAACACCAAGGTTTCTCACAGTTGCACTGGAAGCCATCGCAACACCATCTAATCCCTTCCTAAGATGCTCTGGACCAAGAATGATAACCTCTGTTTTATCTGAATTTAGAAGCAGGAAATTTCTGGACATCCAGTCCTTGATGTCCCTAAGACATGCCTGAAGTTTAACTAACGGTTCTGTTTCATCCGGCTTCATAGACAAATAGAGCTGCGTATCATCAGCATAACAATGAAAGTGTATGCCGTGATTCTGGATTATACTTCCCAACGGCTGCATGTATAAACTGAACAAGATTGGCCCTAGCACTGAACCCTGCGGAACACCATAACAGACCCTTGACTGTTCTGAAGAAACCTCATGTACATGAACAAACTGGAACCTGTCAGATAGGTATGATTTAAACCAACATAGAGCTGTCCCTTTAATCCCAACAACATGCTCTAACCTGTGCAGTAAAATGCCATGATCTATAGTGTCAAAAGCAGCACTGAGGTCCAGTAGAACCAGTATGGACACTAATCCCTTATCTGAGGCCATAAGGAGGTCATTCGTGACTCGAACAAGTGCTGTCTCTGTGCTATGATGCATTCTGAACCCTGACTGAAAGACTTCAAACAGATCATTTCTATACAAATAGTCACATAACTGGCTTGAAACTGCCTTTTCCAGAATTTTAGACACAAATGGAAGGTTGGAAATTGGTCTATAATTAGCTAAGGTGTCTGGGTCAAGAGAAGGTTTTTTAAGTAAAGGTTTAATTACTGCGACTTTGAAAACCTGTGGTACATATCCTAAACTTAGGGATAAGTTAATTTGGTCCAGTATTGTCGTACCAATAAGAGAAAAAATATGTTTGAATAGACGAGTCGGGATGGGGTCTAACATACATGTGGTTGACTTAGCTCTATTAACGAGTGAAGTCAGCTCAGGGAGGTCTATAGGATCAAAACAGTCTAGAGACAAGTCAGAGCCTAGGGAAGTCGCTAAAGCTGAAGAAACACCTACAACCGGCTGGTTGATTTCTTCTCTAATTCTCGTGATTTTACTGTTGAAGAAGCCCATAAAGTCCTCACTACTGAGAGCTGCAGGAATGCACGGCTCAACAGAGTTGTGACTCTTTGTCAGCCTGGCTACAGTGCTGAACAGAAAACGTGGGTTACTTTTGTTATCCTCTATCAACGTTGAATAATAAGCTGTTCTGGCTTTGCGAATGGCTTTTTTATATACTATTAGAATATCTTTCCATTCACGATGAGAGTCTACAGACCTACAAGAGTACCACTTCCTTTCCATTTTACGCACGTTTTGTTTCAACATGCGGATATCTGAATTATACCAGGGAGTTAAGCTCCTGTGGCTAGAAACCCTCCTTTTCAAAGGAGCAACTTCATCTAAAGCTGAATGCAACAAATCAGCAGTGTTACTAGCAAGGAAATCAACATCTGCAGAGGTAGAACCCAGGTCACTGGCCTCGACTACATCACTATTTCGCACTGTCGTAAGATAAGCAATGGCCTCCCTAAATTTAACAATAACTTCATCAGACAAACATCTGCTAAAATAATACCTCCTATTTTGCACTTCAACATCAACAAAATTAAATTCAAACGTTATTAAGTAATGGTCGGATAAAAGGGAGTTTACAGGTGACACCAACAGACCATCAGTTTCAACACCGTAGGTGAGAACGAGATCGAGAGTATGATTAAAACAGTGCGTCGGTTTATCCACTTTTTGTGAGATACCCATTGATTCTAGAAGAGAATCGAAGGCTAATTTAAGATTATCGCTTTCAACATCCATATGAATGTTAAAATCACCCACTATGATGAATTTATCTGTGCTGATCAATAATCCAGAAAGGAAATCTGAAAATTCAGACAAAAACTCCAGATACGCACCAGCAGGGGGCCGGTACACTACCACTAACACAACTGGCTTCTCTGATTTCCGGCTCGGAAATTTCAGACCAAGCATGAGGCTTTCAAATGTATTATAGTTGCACTTGGGTTCAATTTTTGTTTGGAGACCGGAGTTATAAATTGCTGCGACTCCTCCGCCTCGGCCCGTGCTTCTAGGAATGTGATGATTAAAGTAGCCGGGCGGAGTTGATTCATTCAAACTAACATACTCTTCCTCCTGTAACCATGTTTCTGTTAAGCAGAAAATATCACTCCTGCTCTCTGTAATTATATCATTTACTAACAGAGACTTAGAGCTTAATGATCGTATATTTAGTAGTCCGCATCTAATTTTTCGGTCTGTAATTGGTACCAAATGTACATTGGTTTTAATTTTTACAAGGTTATCTTGGTTAACGCCTCTATAACGCTGCACCTGGTGAACTTTTGGAGGGCGGGGAACTGCAACCACTTCTATTTTGCTAGGCACCTGGCCAGAGTCGCCAATATCATGTAATCCCACAGTTTTAGAGTCGCTAATTACATAATGCAATCCTACAGTTTTGTTGGCAGGCGTTGGTCCTTGAGAAGCAACAGATGTGTCGCTGAATGGGGAAAAACGGTTAGACACATGAAGCGGGTGGTGGTGTTCTGTGAGCCCTTTAAGACTACCCTTCCTCCGAACCGTCACCCAGCTGCCCTGCCTGGCCGGCTGCCGGGGAGCTGCAGGGGAGCGGTTACGCTCAGCTGCTACGGGCCGGTCCGCAGAGGATTCTATCGGACTATGGTCTAGTTGGCCAAACCAGACCTCTAACTGACTAAGCCTCGCCTCCAGCCCTGTTAAACTACAGCTCTGCATCCTGGCCTGGACCCTGCATTGTCAGGGGGAGTGTCTAATAACATTGGCCAGATTTCTAGACATAAGAGCTGCACCATCCCGGGTGGGATGAATGCCGTCCCTTCTAATCAGACCGGGCTTTCCCCAGAATGTCTCCCAGTTGTCAATAAAGTCCACGTCGTTTTCTGAACACCACTGAGACAACCAGCGGCGGAGCGAGAGCATGCGACTAAACATGTCATCGCTGGTCAGATTGGGGAGGGGGCCAGAAAAACCTACAGAGTCCGACATGGTCTTGGCGTAGTTACACACCGAGACAATATTCATTCTGGTTACTTCCGACTGGCGAAGACGGGAGTCATTAGCTCCGACATTGATGATAACTTTACCATATTTACGATTACCCTTTGCCAGTAGCTTCAAATTTGCTTCTATGTCGCCCGCTCTGGCCCCCGGGATGCACCTAACTAAGGTCTCTGGAGTCGGCTTCACATGTCTGACTATGGAGTCTCCAATCACCAGGGTCAGTTTCTCAACAGATGTGTCGCTAAGTGGGGAAAATCTGTTAGACACATGAAGCGGGTGGTGTTCCGTGAGCCCTTTAAGACTAGTCTTCCTCCGAACCGTCACCCAGCTGCCCTGCCTGGCCGGCTGCTCGGGAGCTGCAGGGGAGCGGCTACGCTCAGCTGCTACGGGCCGGTCCGCCGCTAGCTTAGCCTGGTTAGCTGAGGAGGCTCTCGGACTATGGTTTAGTTGGCCAAACCGGACCTCTAACTGACTGAGCCTCGCCTCCAGCCCTGCAAATAAACTACACTTTAAGCACTTACCGTCTTCACTAAAGGAGGCAGAGGAATAACTAAACATTTCACACACTGAGCAGGAAAGAGGTGAAGCGGTGGGAGCCGGAGCGGCCATGCTAAGATGCTAACGGAGGCTAACGGACAGAAAATGTATCGGTGATTGGTGACAGTGAAAGTTACGGAAGAGAAAATGAGCGAGTGTTGAAATAAAGACAGTAATGTACCAGATATAGTGCTATTTTACCAGAAAACAGTCTAAGTTTTAGATAAAAAGTCGGGAGAGATCTGAGCCTGCAAACGCCGTGAGACGGCAGCAGCACAGACCGCAAACACCAGGAAGTGACGCGATGCGTGACGCAATACGTTACCCAATCAGCAAGCCAGCTTTCTCAATGGCAAGCCAGCTTTCTCAATGGATCAATGCTATGGGCCCCTACCTACAATAATATCCTACGTGCACGGTGCATGCCCTCCCCAATCACTCAGTTTGTTCACACATGGCGCAGAGAATCCACAATCACACCGTGTGATTGTGGATGGCGGAGTGGCGTAGCGTGAGTCTCAGTACAGAGGGGGCGGAGCATTCTCTATGGGCCCTTATGATAGTCATTTTAACGTTCAACAACATCATCCTACCCATCACACAACATTTATTCTCACTTTTATTGAGCCAAGCCTATAGGACTATGCTGCAGAAAGCAGAGTAAAGTCGCAAACTTGTTCAGAAGAACACACACACACACACACACACACACACACACACACACACACACACACACACACACACACAACACACATCGGCCTGACAGCTGTCAATCACATGGCGCTGAAAACTCAGTCACGGACTGACTCAGTTCCATCTTTGATACAGCTTAAATACAAAAAAAAACACAATCTATTTAGATAGATATAGACACAGCGGTCTATAACATCATTTCTGAGCTCGAGAATAGAGAATAGACTCGGCGGTCTCGTTGACAACAACACAAAGCTCATTCAAATAGGCAGGTGGTCAAGGCTACAAAACATTCTGGTAAAGAAATTATTTAAGAAGGTTACACTGACTCACCAATGGTAGTTGACTCTTTGTACATGCTTAGTCCTCTTTTAAAGTTTGCGCTCATCTCCTTCATGGCCGCAAATTTGCCGAGTCGGCAAATTGGCTCTAACTGTTAAGGCTGATTTATGGTTCCGCGTTAAACCAACGCAGCGGCGATGCGCGGAGGCTCTGCGTCGATTTAACGCGGAACCATAAATATGGCTTTCCAGCCAATCAGCGTTGGGTCACAGCCCTGATGCGTTCAGGACAGTTGTAAAGTAAGAATTAACCTACACTGACCGCACAATGCACATTTTATCATTATTATAGCCTACAATTTACGATTATATATGAACGTATCACACAAAACGGGGCCCTATCATAGGGCCCTATGAGCTTGTAAATTTATTTTAATTTACACATAAAAAAAAAAACTAAATGTTTGAAAGCCGAGGGCCCCTATTGGCTCCAGGGCCCTGGGCACACGCCCACTTTGCCCATGCGGTAATCCGTCTATGCTCTTCCCCCTCCTCGTCCTCCTCTTGCTCCTCCTTGTCCTCTTCCTCTAACTTCTTCTAACCCTCCAACTTCTTCACCTCCACGTCCTCTTCCTTCAACTCCTTCACCTCCACTTCCTCTCCCTCTTGCTTCTTCACCTCCACGTCCTCTTCCTCCAACTCCTTCACCTCCATGTCCTCTCCCTCTTGCTTCTTCACCTCCACGTCCTCTTCCTCCAACTCCTTCACCTCCACGTCCTCTTCCTCCAACTCCTTCACCTCCATGTCCTCTCCCTCTTGCTTCTTCACCTCCACGTCCTCTTCCTCCAACTCCTTCACCTCCACGTCCTCTTCCTCCAACTCCTTCACCTCCATGTCCTCTCCCTCTTGCTTCTTCACCTCCACGTCCTCTTCCTCCAACTCCTTCACCTCCATGTCCTCTCCCTCTTGCTTCTTCACCTCCACGTCCTCTTCCTCCAACTCCTTCACCTCCACGTCCTCTTCCTCGACCTCCTCTGATTCTTACTCTTCTTGCTCCTTCCATTGTACTCCACACAGACAGCTTACCTGTGGCTTATTCATAGTGCTTAGGCTGATTGCAAAGTGAACTAATTCTCTAAAATTGTTTTCACATGTGAAAGTGTGCCAGGCAGTTGGCAAAATAGTGAAAATAATAGCCATACATGTGTATAATTTTGCTAGGAGTGTTTTGGAAATTTGATAATTGAGTGAAAGGAGCGAGTTGTGTTTAAAGTTCTGCAAAAAGAGTGAATTGTGCCTACAGTTTTGCAAAGTGTGTGTTACAAAATTACAAACTGAGTGCAAAGCAGTATTTGTGATTTTAGTTTGGCTAACTCAGTGAGTGGTTTTGCTATATGTATTAATAGTTTTAGAAATTGTGCTACAAGAACGTGATTAGCGCCTAAGCATTCAGAAAAAACTGTAAGTGCTTGAAGCTGAAACTCAGACTTTACCCAGGAAGAAAAACAGGCCGTGTGTTGCGTGTGAACTTGTTGAAATGTGTGTTTCTAACGCTAAATGCCGGAGACTGAGAGCCCTGAGTGAAGTCTTGTGAAACAAAGATTTTATTTTCGTTTCGATTCCAAAATGATTGAATGTGAGGAGAGAAACAGCGACATCTGGAGGTGACTGGAATTACAGCAACTGTTTCATCATTTGACAGAAACAGCGACACCAAACATCCTCGTTTAGATCCCTGAATGTGCACAGAAACATGCGTTTAGAAACACGTGTTCATAAACCGATTTAGTTTTATATCTGATCTTAAAAAATACAATTTCTGTTTCTGGTTGTTTGGCAAAAAAAAGGAAATAATAGGAATTAAGTTAATCTGTTTCCGTTTGGGTTCAATGTGTCATTCAAAGTGAGATAAATGATGAAGTCCTGAACATGTTCTGTGGAGCTGCAGATGTTTGATCATCAGATACTTTCTGATTAAAGATTTCAGCCTGTAATTCACTCACACGTTCACACTGATGCTTTCTCATTTTATAAAACATTAGTGACCTTTGATAAAAGGATTTTCTCTGGAGCAACGGAGGACGCAGGTTTACATGGACACTAGTTGCAGCGTCATCATCTGACTCTTTTTACTGTCCAGCAGAGTCCAGGACTTCCTCCGGTGGGATTCCAAAATAAAAGACCCTTGACAGCGAGAGCTCGTCCCCCTGAACATCAACACCTCAGCAGAGACTCAAGGAGTCCGTTGTGGTTCTGTCCGTCATCAACAGACCAAAGGTGGGTTACAACAGGAGGATGTTTCCGTCTGAACAATCTCTGTGTTTGAAGGAAACTTTCATCTGATCAGAAAGGAGGTGTTGGATGAAGTCACACTGTAAATGTTTGTTGTTGTAGCTGTAAAGTGTGAACTTTGACCTCATGTGTGGACGACTCTCCAGCTCTGTGTCCCTCACAGGGGGAAGATGATCTGCAGGATCCTGCTGCTCATCATCCTCACATCACATGTCTGTGGTCAGTTTAAACCTTCACTGAATTAAGTTAAACACACTTTAACATCACAAACAGATCCATGACTCAGAGCTCTCAGTCCTTATATCTATGTTTAGTTTATTATTTCATTTTTATCTATAAAATCAAGTGTTTTTCCAGGCATGTCATTGTGGCTGATAATAAGAGCTCTGACAGCTCTGATACCACACTCACATTTTAGAGTTTCACATCAGGTCCTTCACTGGTTTAAAAGTACAAAAACTACAGAAATGAGTAAAGCATCCATCCATCCATCCATTGTCCACCGCATTATCCGAGTCCGGGTCGCGGGGGCAGCAGTCGGAGCAGGGATCCCCAGACTTCCCTCTCCCCGGACACCTCCTCCAGCTCTTCCGGGGGGACTCCAAGGCGTTCCCAGGCCAGCCGAGCGACGTAGTCACTCCAGCGTGTCCTGGGTCTTCCTCGGGGCCTCCTCCCGGTGGGACATGCCCGGAACACCTCACGAGGGAGGCGTCCAGGGGGCATCCTATACAGGTGCCCGAGCCACCTCAGCTGGCTCCTCTCGATGTGGAGGAGCAGCGGCTCTACTCCGAGCTCCTCCCGGGTGACAGAGCTCCTCACCCTATCTCTAAGGGAGCGCCCCGCCACCCTGCGGAGGAAACTCATTTCGGCCGCTTGTATCCGGGATCCCGTTCTTTCGGTCATGACCCAGAGTTCATGACCATAGGTGAGGGTGGGAACGTAGATCGACCGGTAAACTGAGAGCTTTGCCTTTCGGCTCAGCTCCCTCTTCACCACGACGGACCGATACAATGACCGCATTACTGCGGCCGCCGCACCGATCCGCCTGTCGATCTCGCGCTCCGTTCTCCCCTCACTCGTGAACAAGACCCCAAGATACTTGAACTCCTCCACCTGAGGCAGGAACTCTCCCCCGACCTGGAGGGTGCAAGCCACCTTTTTCTGGTCGAGAACCATGGCCTCAGACTTAGAGGTGCTGATTCTCATCCCAGCTGCTTCACACTCGGCTGCAAACCGCCCCAGTGCATGCTGAAGGTCTTGGCTCGAGGGAGCCAACAAGACCACATCATCTGCAAAAAGCAGAGATGAAATCAAGTGGCTCCCGAACCGTACCCCCTCCGGCCCCTGGCTGCGCCTAGAAATTCTGTCCATAAAAATAATGAACAGAACCGGTGACAAAGGGCAGCCCTGCCGGAGTCCAACACGCACCGGGAACAGGTCTGACTTACTGCCGGCAATGCGAACCAAGCTCCTGCTCCGGTCATACAGGGACCGTACAGCCCTCAGCAGAGGGCCTCCGACCCCATACTCTCGGAGCACCCCCCACAGGATGACACGTGGGACACGGTCGAAAGCCTTCTCCAAGTCCACAAAACACATGTGGACTGGTTGGGCAAACTCCCATGCGCCCTCGAGCACCCTGCGGAGGGTGTAGAGCTGGTCCAGTGTTCCACGACCGGGACGAAAACCGCATTGTTCCTCTTGAATCCGAGGTTCGACTATCGGCCGAATTCTCCTCTCCAGCACCCTGGAATAGACTTTCCCCGGGAGGCTGAGGAGTGTGATTCCCCGGTAGTTGGAACACACCCTCCGGTCCCCCTTTTTGAAGAGAGGGACCACCACCCGGTCTGCCAGTCCAGAGGCACTGTCCCCGACTGCCACGCGATGCTGCAGAGGCGTGTCAGCCACGACAGCCCCGCAACATCCAGAGACTTGAGGTACTCAGGGCGGATCTCATCCACCCCCGGTGCCTTGCAACTGAGGAGCTTACGAACTACCTCAGTGACTTCAGCTTGGGTGATGAATGAATCAACCTCTGAATCCTCAGCCTCTGCTTCCTCGACGGAAGGCGTGTCAGCGGGATTGAGGAGACCCTCGAAGTATTCCTTCCACCGCCCGACGATGTCCCCAGTCGAGGTCAACAGCTCCCCTCCTCCACTGTAAACAGTGTTGGCCACCGGCCAGGGTGTCCTGGTGCCACGTGCACTGATGGACACCCTTATGCTCGAACATGGTGTTCGTGATGGACAAACTGTGGCTAGCACAGAAGTCCAACAACAAAACACCACTCGGGTTCAGATCGGGGAGGCCGTTCCTCCCAATCACACCTCTCCAGGTAACACTGTCGCTGCCCACGTGAGCGTTGAAGTCCCCCAACAGAACGATGGAGTCCCCAGTTGGGGCACTTTCCAGCACCCCTCCCAGGGCCTCCAGGAAGGCCGGGTACTCTGCACTGCCGTTCGGCCCGTAGGCCGAAACGACAGTGAGAGACCTATCCCTGACCCGAAGGCGCAGGGAAGCGACCCTCTCGCTAAGTGGGGAGAACTCCAACACATGGCGGCTGAGCTGGGGAGCTATGAGCAAGCCCACACCAGCTCGCCGCCTCTCACCATGGGCAACTCCAGAGTGGAAGAGAGTCCAACCTCTCTCAAGGAGTTGGGTTCCAGAGCCCAGGCTGTGCGTGGAGGTGAGCCCGACTATCTCTAGTCGATACCTCTCAGCCTCCCGCACAAGCTCAGGCTCTTTCCTGATTCCTGTTCTATTTGAACAACATACTTTTAATTTTACTAGTAACAGAGTTCTTTAACGGTCTGGTTTTGGTTCTTTTACTCAAGAAGTCTTCAAAACTACCCTGATATATTTGGTCAAACATTTGTAGGACAGTAAATTGTTTGGTTCTGTCTCTTTAATAATCACTAGCTTTTACAGACATATTCATGGAAGCACAAACAGATAATAAAGCAAGTGTGACATAAATACAGCATAAACTAACAGCCTGAGAGTCATAAACATGAGGATGAGCAGCAGGATCCTGCAGACCATCTTCTCCCTACTGTCCCACAGCAGCAGTTCAGTGTCTGGGTGACAGAGTCTTTCTGTGGTCCTGATATGACCAGGGTTGCACTGTCCGTTGTTAACCAGAACAGTAAACCCGTCTCCATTGTGCTTACTGCTCTCTGTGCGCTCCCAATCCTCCTGAACAGTGTGGAAGCCCTCGACAGAGTTGTTGGTCCAGTATGTCCTGGTGCACCCATTTCTCTGTGAAGCACATAATGCTGCACTCCCAGAATCCACCTGACATCTTGCTGGCACTGTTAGCTCCTCCATCTTTGTAGTGACCATTTCCTCATCAAAAAATCCACTACCTGGCTGTGATTAGAGTTCATTTATGACACGTGTTTCCAATGTTCCCAATTTCCTTTTATTACTTACAGTATTCATGCAGGTACTGCTACTTTGTCATTTGTAAATCAAAAATAAATATCCGCCTGCTATTTATATATTCACTTCTTCAACACACGCACGCACTGTCAAAAGACTTTTGCCTCCACACAGTCACCTGTTACCCCTTTTACACCAAACTGGTTCCAGGGCTGGTTCTGGGCTAGAGCCAGACTTAGCACCAGTTCTTTGGTTTTACACAGCCTAAGCACCGGCTCCTGGCTCTCAAAACTGGTGCTACACCAGCACTCTTTGGTTGCTGGGCCAGGCGTAACAACCGCTTTACGTCGGGGGCTGGGGGCGGGGCTGGGGACGGTGTTACTGAACAACCAAAGCAGAATAAACACGGAAGAGCGCCGTTTTTAAACAACGGAGCGTTGAAGACGGCGGTTAAGTTAGCAGACTCTTTTATTATTACATCCATTTATTTAATATTGGATGTAAAACAGAAGCAGCAGTGGTCTACGGTACAATCCATCAGTAACGTCTGCGGGCTCCTTTCCCGCTGATGCAGCGGCTCCCAGCCTGCGTCCCAGCCCGCGGGGAAGCGTTCCAGCCCTGGGGCGCTTGGACGCGAGGCTGCCGCTGCATCGCCGGGCTCCGTGCCTGCCGATGGAGCGCAGCTCGATCCATTTATTTAATAAAAATTCCTGGCCCGCGGGGACGCGTCCCAGCCCGTGGTTCTGGTTCCGCGTTACACCAACGCAGTGCCTACGGCGTATGTTACGTAGGAGGAGAGGAGCTCCTGAGGAGAGGAGAGGAGCTGCTGTCCCCCGGGGCTGCCGGCTGTGACGATCGACACAGAGCCTACGGCGTAGGTTACGCGGGGACGGACGCCCTACGCCGTACCCTACGCTGTAGGCTCTGCGTCGATTTAACGCGGAAACATAAATCAGCTCCGGAGCCGGCAGTCAGCCAGAAATTCCGAAATCTTCAGAGCAAATTTCTTAACAGGCGTTATTTGGATAAACTGAGCCCAGGTTGGGGATCTTAAAGGTTACTTTACCTGAAAAAATATTAAAACTTAATAAAGTGCCATATTAACAGCGCTACAGCTGAAATTAAAACAGCTTTTGGCTCTCATCTTCCTGATCAGGGTGGGGATGAAAACGAGGGGGAGTGGTGACGTGATGACGTGGCTCTCTGGCCAGCTGCTGGCCAACACCAGCTTGTGTAAAAGCAAACCGTTCTTACTTAGAACCAACCGCGAACCGGCTCTAGCTCCAGCACTAGCACCAGCCCTGGAACCAGCTTGGTGTAAAAGGGGTATGTGTGTGATTACAGCTTGATTAAGTAGACCGAGCCCAATTGACTGTGTGACTACTCCCCCTAGTGGACGGAAGACTGACCAAAAACACAAGGTAAATATCTGACAAAGTAACACAAATGGCTCTTACAATCTTGTTTGCAAGACGTTTCTCATTGGGGAAACGGCTTACATCTTCTCTCCCCTATAAGCCACTGTGGTTTCGACCCAGCTCTCTTCCCTCATTGTTTTCCTCCCCTGCATCCTCTGTGTCTTCCTCTAGATTTCTGCCGGGATATCGGTTGGACTTTCCACAAAGCTGGTGGCTTCAGTGTGATCAGCTGATCCCTGATACTGTGTGTCCGGTTCCAAAACTGCTGGAATGACGACTAAAAGTCTCTTAACCAACATAGTTGGGGAGGGCACATCAGTGGGGCGGTACTGATCTCCGCAATTTGAAGCCTTGTAAAAAAGATAAAGGTTACTACTTCACGGATTTCACCTATCACCGGTTCTTTTTGGAACGTAACCCCCGCAAAAATCGAGGGATTACTATATTACTTTAATTCACACTTAAGAAGTAAAGACAGTGCAAGGCACTAAATAGCTAAAGGACAACAAGCCATTAGCTGTCCCAGCTATCAGTCAAAAGGGTGGACATCTAAATATACATACATTTGTGGTTTTGTGGAGTATGGATAGCGCATACTATCTACACTATACTATGTATGTACTAATGTTTCCGACGCACTAAAAAATCTCACATACTGTTTTTGCTAATCATTAGGGTGGAAGTATGGAAATTCGGACACAGTTTAGCTAAGCAGAAACTTCCCACAATGCAATGCAGCCGTGTTTGCTTGCTAAGTGCTGCGCAGATACATATGTCATAAGTATAATAATATTATTATATAATATTAATATTATAATATTCGTATATAATAATATTATATAATGTCATCTTGTTTGGGCCAGGATAAACGGGAAAGAGCGGAGCGGAGCTGCTACTGCTGCTGTGACAGGAGTTGTTACCATGGTAACAACTCCCCCTCCCAACAGCAGGAAGTGCCGTGTGGCTCTGAGTAGTACGTCCAAATTAATGCTAATCATAATTAATCAAGCATAGTATCCCAGCATGCATTTCGGCTGTCGGCGACTTATTTATTCATTATCAAGTAACATCCCAATATTTATTTATTTGTCTTTAACCGTTTACTGTGTTTGTTCATGATTATTTCACCTAGATAATATTATATATAATATTATTTAATATTATGTAATGTAAATGTCTAATTAAGCGTTATGTATAATTTATTCCTATTGCCTCTATTATAAAAATGTCTGTTCCAACTGCTCTGGTTATTTATATTTCATTTAAAAATATGTACAGATGTATAAAGACAAATATTTCAGTCCAGACACATTTGCAGATAAAACCAATCTGATTTTATGTAGCTGTGCCTTTGTTAATTCCATGCTCTTGTATTTACCTGTAACTATAGTCATTTATCCTAATCATTCATGGTCCCCTCCATGATTTCACCACAAGGTGGCGCTGGTGCATCAACACTATCAAATGTAACATGTCAAGTTGGATTGAGAGTTGGAAATGTATGAATGAAAGGGTTGGATCTAAAGCATCACTGTTACACAGTTCAGGGAGGATCCTGTTAATCATGTTTCATACCTTAATATTTCTAAACTGTATCATAATCATTTCGTTAACTTTAATAATCATGGAAAACAAAGTGCTGCTTTACGGAAACTTTGTGAGATAACTTAGAAAGCCAGAGACGCCAGGATAGTGCAACGTCTTTCCAAAGTCCTCCTCCTCCTGGCTCTTCTCAGCTCCAGACTCTTCCTCAGCTCAGCATCCTCCTTTTCCTCAGCGTCCTCCTCTTCCTCAGCTCAGCGGCCTCCTCTTCCTCAGCTCCAGACTCTTCCTCAGCTCAGCATCCTCCTCTTCCTCAGCTCAGCATCCTCTTCTTCCTCGGCTCAGCATCCTCCTCTTCCTCGGCTCAGCATCCTCCTCTTCCTCGGCTCAGCATCCTCCTCTTCCTCGGCTCAGCATCCTCCTCTTCCTCGGCTCAGCATCCTCCTCTTCCTCGGCTCAGCATCCTCCTCTTCCTCGGCTCAGCGGCCTCCTCTTCCTCGGCTCAGCATCCTCCTCTTCCTCGGCTCAGCATCCTCCTCTTCCTCGGCTCAGCATCCTCCTCTTCCTCGGCTCAGCGGCCTCGTCTTCCTCGGCTCAGCATCCTCCTCTTCCTCGGCTCAGCACCCTCCTCTTCCTCGGCTCAGCGGCTTCCTCTTCCTCGGCTCAGCGGCCTCCTCTTCCTCAGCTCAGCGGCCTCCTCTTCCTCAGCTCAGCAGCCTCCTCTTCCTCAGCTCAGCAGCCTCCTCTTCCTCAGCTCAGCAGCCTCCTCTTCCTCAGCTCAGCAGCCTCCTCTTCCTCAGCTCAGCAGCCTCCTCTTCCTCAGCTCAGCAGCCTCCTCTTCCTCAGCTCAGCAGCCTCCTCTTCTGCTCCCAGTAAAGCAGCCGACGGCCACGACAGCTGATATGGTTGCCGGTCCATATTTGCCAACAATACAATTCAATATGCTCTCTAAGTACTATTAAATCCACAAACAATAACCTTTCCCGGGTTTTTTTTCCCGCCGTTGGTTCGTGACGGACAGAAAATTCTTGGCTCGTGAGACTTAAAAGCACTTAAACAAAACAAAATAGAATAAATAACATGTACTATGAAAGGATATTGTTGCTGCTTTATTAAAAATAGGCATTACATTGTTAGTATTAGAGTATTGTATATTGACTGTTATATATATATATATATATATATATATAACAGTCAATATACAATACTCTAAGCTCAGCTGATGTAGGCTGCCACAATATATACGTGTGTGTGTGTATATGTATATTATATATATAATGTGTACATATCGCAAAACCAACCGTTCTTTGTATTGTGAAAGGCCATATGTCTGTATGTGTGGCTATGTGTGGCTATGTGTGTATATGTATGTGTGGCTATGTGTGTATATGTATGTGTGGCTATGTGTGTGTGTATATGTATGTGTGGCTATGTGTGTGTATGTGTATGTGTATGTGTGTGTATGTGTGTATGGCTATGTGTGTGTGTGTGTATGTATGTGTGGCTATGTGTGTGTGTATA
Source organism: Cololabis saira (assembly GCF_033807715.1). Classification (NCBI taxonomy): domain Eukaryota; kingdom Metazoa; phylum Chordata; class Actinopteri; order Beloniformes; family Belonidae; genus Cololabis; species Cololabis saira. Next base: position 6,153,595 of record NC_084599.1, on the reverse strand, counting down.
TGTATGTGTGGCTATGTGTGTGTGTATATGTATGTGTGGCTATGTGTGTGTGTGTATATGTATATGTCTGTGTGGCTATGTGTGTGTGTGTATGTATATGTATGTGTGGCTATGTCTGTGTGTGTGTATATGTGGCTATGTGTGTGTGTGTGTGTATATGTATGTGTGGCTATGTGTGTGTATGTGTCTGTATTCCTGAGAACTTTCTATGACAAATGTTGCATGAATATGGCTTCTCTCCTGTGTGGGTTCTGGTGTGGACAAGCAAATTAGACTTTTGTGTGAAAGTTTTATGACAGATTTTGCAAGAATATGGCTTCTCTCCCGTGTGAATTCGCATGTGATCAGACAAACGATGCCGCTGGGTGAAACTAGTACCACAAATCATACAAGAATACGGCTTCTCTCCTGTGTGACTACGCACATGTTCGGTCAAATGATTTTTTCTTGTGAAGCTTTTATGACAAAAGTTGCAGGAAAACGGTTTCTCTCCCGTGTGTGTCCGGTGGTGACACACCAGGTTGGATCTTTGGGTGAAGGTTTTATGACAGATCTTGCAGGAGTACGGTTTCTCTCCTGTATGAATTCTCATGTGTTCAGTCAAATGATGATGTTGGGCGAAACTACTACCGCATATTTTACAAGAAAAGGGCTTCTCTCCTGTGTGCGTTCTCATGTGGACGACCAACTTCTGATTGCCAGTGAAACTTTTATGACAGATTTTACATGGGTACTGCCTACGGTCCGTGTGGATCTGTTGATGTATCATCATCAGATTCTCATCCAGAAACGATTCTCCACAAATATCACAGCTTAGAGATTGTTCTTCTGTGTCGGAGTCATGATGACTCTCTGACATGAGGGAGTTTTCCACATCATTACTGTCACTTCTCTCGCTACCACATCCCTTCCATTCAGAGTTCTCGTGGTTCGTTTCTTCCTGGTCCTGGTCCTGGTCGTCAGCTACCAGAGAGTTTAGATAGAGGACCGGATCCATGTTTGGTTCTGGTTCATTGTGGTCACTTTCATCAGAATTCTGAGTCACCATGACGATATCAGTCTCCTGCTTCAGTACCAGCTGATCTTCTTCCAGCTCCTCTTTGATCTGTAGAGGTTCTGGTTCCTTCTGGTCCAGACTGGAGTTTATTTCCTGGTTAAAGAGCTGCTGGTCAGGACCATCATCCTCCTCTTTACAGATAAGGTCTTCGGGGTCTGGAGGGATAAATGGACATAAGAAAAAGTTTGCTAAGTTTAGAGGAAACATGTTGCTGCACTGCCAACAGGACATATGCTTCATCAAAAGATCAGAAAAAAGAGGAAAAACATTACCGGTACATATCCAAATTTTGCCATGATAAGACATAGGGCTGCGGATCGAATGTCCAGAATCGATTCGATTCCGATTCTTAAGATTCAGAATCGATTATCACGGCTTGATTCAAATTAGATTCGATATCGATATTGATTTGGCTTAGTGTTATTAAATCTGTTTTTTTTCCGCTGTTGCATGAATTATATGACTGTAGTTCTGCAACATATTAATAGTAGTATTATATTGAGATTCAACAGCAAGTATTGCAGCTAATGATGCTGTAAGGACCAATCCAATCCAATTTGATATAATTACAGAGAGCAGGAGTGATATTTTCTGCTTAACAGAAACATGGTTACAGGAGGAAGAGTATGTTAGTTTGAATGAATCAACTCCGCCCGGCTACTTTAATCATCACATTCCTAGAAGCACGGGCCGAGGCGGAGGAGTCGCAGCAATTTATAACTCCGGTCTCCAAACAAAAATTGAACCTAAGTGCAATTATAATACATTTGAAAGCCTCACGCTTAGTCTGAAATTTCCGAGCTGGAAATCAGAGAAGCCAGTTGTGTTAGTGGTAGTGTACCGGCCCCCTGCTGGTGCGTATCTAGAGTTTTTGTCCGAATTTTCAGATTTCCTTTCTGGATTATTGATCAGCACAGATACATTCATCATAGTGGGTGATTTTAACATTCATATGGATGTTGAAAGCGATAATCTTAAATTAGCCTTCGATTCTCTTCTAGAATCAATGGGTATCTCACAAAAAGTGAATAAACCGACGCACTGTTTTAATCATACTCTCGATCTCGTTCTCACCTACGGTGTTGAAACTGATGGTCTGTTGGTGTCACCTGTAAACTCCCTTTTATCCAACCATTACTTAATAACGTTTGAATTTAATTTTGTTGATGTTGAAGTGCAAAATAGGAGGTATTATTTTAGCAGATGTTTGTCTGATGAAGTTATTGTTAAATTTAGGGAGGCCATTGCTTATCTTACGACAGTGCGAAATAGTGATGTAGTCGAGGCCAGTGACCTGGGTTCTACCTCTGCAGATGTTGATTTCCTTGCTAGTAACACTGCTGATTTGTTGCATTCAGCTTTAGATGAAGTTGCTCCTTTGAAAAGGAGGGTTTCTAGCCACAGGAGCTTAACTCCCTGGTATAATTCAGATATCCGCATGTTGAAACAAAACGTGCGTAAAATGGAAAGGAAGTGGTACTCTTGTAGGTCTGTAGACTCTTATCGTGAATGGAAGGATATTCTAATAGTATATAAAAAAGCCATTCGCAAGGCCAGAACAGCTTATTATTCAACGTTGATAGAGGATAATAAAAGTAACCCACGTTTTCTGTTCAGCACTGTAGCCAGGCTGACAAAGAGTCACAACTCTGTTGAGCCGTGCATTCCTGCAGCTCTCAGTAGTGAGGACTTTATGAGCTTCTTCAACAGTAAAATCACGAGAATTAGAGAAGAAATCAACCAGCCGGTTGTAGGTGTTTCTTCAGCTTTAGCGACTTCCATAGGCTCTGACTTGACTCTAGACTGTTTTGATCCTATAGACCTCCCTGAGCTGACTTCACTCGTTAATAGAGCTAAGTCAACCACATGTATGTTAGACCCCATCCCGACTCGACTATTCAAAAATGTTTTTTCTCTTATTGGTACGACAATACTGGACCAAATTAACCTATCCCTAAGTTTAGGATATGTACCACAGGTTTTCAAAGTCGCAGTAATTAAACCTTTACTTAAAAAACCTTCTCTTGACCCAGACACCTTAGCTAATTATAGACCAATTTCCAACCTTCCATTTGTATCTAAAATTCTGGAAAAGGCAGTTTCAAGCCAGTTATGTGACTATTTGTATAGAAATGATCTGTTTGAAGTCTTTCAGTCAGGGTTCAGAATGCATCATAGCACAGAGACAGCACTGGTTCGAGTCACGAATTACCTCTTTATGGCCTCAGATAAGGGATTAGTTTCCATACTGGTTCTACTGGACCTCAGTGCTGCTTTTGACACTATAGATCATGGCATTTTACTGCACAGGTTAGAGCATGTTGTTGGGATTAAAGGGACAGCTCTACGTTGGTTTAAATCATACCTATCTGACAGGTTCCAGTTTGTTCATGTACATGAGGTTTCTTCAGAACAGTCAAGGGTCTGTTATGGTGTTCCGCAGGGTTCAGTGCTAGGGCCAATCTTGTTCAGTTTATACATGCAGCCATTGGGAAGTATAATCCAGAATCACGGCATACACTTTCATTGTTATGCTGATGATACGCAGCTCTATTTGTCTATGAAGCCGGATGAAACAGAACCGTTAGTTAAACTTCAGGCATGTCTTAGGGACATCAAGGACTGGATGTCCAGAAACTTCTTGCTTCTAAATTCAGATAAAACAGAGGTTATCATTCTTGGTCCAGAGCATCTTAGGAAGGGATTAGATGGTGTTGCGATGGCTTCCAGTGCAACTGTGAGAAACCTTGGTGTTATTTTCGATCAGGATTTGTCGTTTAAACCACATGTTAATCACGTTTGTAAAATAGCCTTTTTCCATCTCCGTAATATTGCAAAGATTAGGAAAATCCTCTCGCAGAGTGATGCAGAAAAACTAGTTCATGCGTTTGTATCTTCTAGACTAGATTACTGTAATGTGTTGTTAGCAGGATGTCCAAGTAATTTGCTGAATAGGCTCCAGCTGATCCAGAATGCAGCAGCACGAGTGCTGACAGGAATCAGCAGGAGAGACCACGTCTCTCCAGTGTTAGCGTCGCTCCATTGGCTACCCGTAAAATTCAGAATCCAATTTAAAATTTTATTACTTGCGTATAAAGCCCAAAACGGCTTAGCTCCGCATTATTTGCAAGACCTGATAGTGCCTTATTTTCCTGTCAGAGCTCTCCGTTCTCAGAGTGCAGGTTTACTCGTAGTTCCTAGAGTATCTAAATGTAGATTTGGAGGGCGGGCATTCTGCTATCAGGCACCACTACTATGGAACCAACTTCCAATCTGGGTTAAGGAGGCTGACACCACCTCCACCTTTAAAACTAAACTTAAAACCTTTCTGTTTAGTAAAGCCTATAGTTAGTGTTTAGTAAACCTCTAGCTGGTGTTGGTAAATCTCTAGGTAGTGTAAACTTTAGTGTGTCAGAGTCGCTCCTGTAGTTTCTTGTGCTGGCCCCCCCTTCTCCTCCCTTTTCTCTCTTTTGTCCATGTTGCAGCATCCTTTGCCGGACACCGGAACCTGCAGCGTGGGAGTGAGGGGGGCAGGGTAACGGCCCCTTTTGGGCGGGGGAGAAGGTTTGTCCGTCAAGACTCCTCTCCTTGGCCCTGCCCCTTTTCAACCCTTCCCCGACCCTGCACCCCAACCTGGGACTTGATGATTGGGCCGGAGCTTCAGGAGCTGCGTGCTGGCCTGCGGTCCCCACCCCTGGTCATCCCGTTGCTGCTTCCACCTGCCTGCTGTGCTGTTGCCGTCCCTGACCCACCAGTCTGGCCCTCGGCAGGAGGGTCCCCCCTGATGAGCCTGGTCCTGCTCAAGGTTTCTTCCCTCCTAAAGGGGAGTTTTTCCTTGCCACTGTTTGGCTTAAGGTTTTTCTCCCACTAGGGGAGTTTTTACCTGCCATTGTTTATGTAATAACTGCTCGGGGGTCATGTTCTGGGTATGGGTCTCTGGAAAGCGTCTAGAGACAACTCTGTTGTATTAGACGCTATATAAATAAAATTGAATTGAAAAATTGAATTGAATCAGCTCCCAGAATGCTGATAGAACTGCTTTCAGAAACATCGTGTGGTTCAGAATTATCAAACAGATCCAGGGAGGAAACAGAGACGTATGAAATCAGTTAGATTTTTTCCCAATTTATGAGAATTTGGTTTTTAGCATTTTATGCAAATGTAACCCCAAGACTGAATATAAAGCAAAGAAATATAGACAATTTATGCAGTTATAACTGAAAACTTTAATGTTTTCATACCTTTAAACATATTTAAAGGCAAAAACATGGCACCAGTTATTGTGTCCAACAAAAAAATCATTTTTTGGGCATAAACAAAAAATACCAAAAGTTGTAATGAAATGATGAAAAAAAAAAAAAGATCCATCTTTAGACGTATGAATCGATCTTTAGGAATTAATATGAGAATCGATTTAGAATCGGAAAATCTATTTTTTCAACACAGGCCTACTAGAGTATCATACACACACCGCTGGAAAGCTCTCGTTGCTTTCAGAAACTGTTTCAACGTTTGATTTTCATCAGCCATTTATCAATAACAGTTGTGAGAAGCTAACGTTACAACTGTGTGGTCACAGACAGCCCGGTGAAATGGCCACGTCATTGCCAGACCTGAATTTTTAATGTCATATTTTTTTTATAATGCACCAGGTTAGTGTCCTAACAGCAGTGTACTGCAGATACAGAAACCTCTGGCCTCCTCTGTTTCCTCCCTGGATCAGTTTGATAATTCTGACCCACGATGTTTCTGAAAGCAGTTCTATCAGCATTCTGGGAGCTGATTGGTCCTTACAGCATCATTAGCTGCAATACTTGCTGTTTAATCTCAATATAATACTAGTATTAATATGTAGCAGAACTACAGTCATATAATTCATGCAACAGCTCAAACAACAGTTTTAATAACACTAACCCAAATCAATATCGGAACGAATCGTGATCGATTCTGAATCTCATGAATTGGAATCGATTCTTGACTGAATGGATCCCCAGCCCTGGTTGTAGGTGTTTGATGCACACTGATTGTATTACTCTCTGAAACTTTAACAGTGGCTGGCTGCCTGCTACTTAGTACGGCTCTCTGGAAAAATAATAAAATAAAGGCACTGCTCTGTAGTATACAAAACAAAAGCTGCATGGCCAACACAAAGATTGAGTGAAAATAAAGTGTCACAGTAGTCAAATGCACACGGATTGTACTACTCTCTGAAAAAATATTAAATAAATAATAATAATATTAATAAAATACATGAAAAAAATAACACTGGCTTCTACCTGGCTGGTAGCCTTGTGTGACCAAAAAATAAATAAATAAAAAATAAAAAATTGGCGATAATTACAGTACCCCACGATAACGTTATCGCGGCCGTTTTTTATCGCGATATACGATAATATCGTATATCGCCCCATGCC